>NC_081762.1:1191453-1251453 GCF_963082965.1 Carassius carassius
TCATATTCTCATGACACTTCACACACTCTCGTGAGGTGATGTTGTGTATGGATAGATAAATGATGGGGATTGTTTGTGTTTTGTGTGTTTTCAGGTTAGGTGGCGGCACAGATGATGCAAAAGAAATCATGCAGCACAAATTCTTCACTGGAATTGTGTGGCAAGATGTTTATGAGAAGAGGGTAAATGCTCCCTGTTGCAGCAAACACACACACACAAACACACACACACACACACACACACACACGCACAGTCATCTATCAGAGAGATCCCACTTCACTGAAAGTCTTTAGACTACTGGTGGCATAAAACTGAATCACAAACCGATCACATAGTGACACTGAACAGAAACAGGTGTTTAGTGAAGCAGAAGTGTTCAAGGAGGGCCGTCTAACCGCTTCTCTGTGTTTGTCAGCTGGTTCCTCCGTTCAAACCGCAGGTGAGCTCAGAAACAGACACCAGATATTTCGACGAGGAGTTCACAGGACAGACCATCACCATCACGCCGCCGGGACAAGGTACTCAAACACCCCCTCAAATACACCAGCTCTTGAACAGCAAGAGGTTTTCTGCTCACCAAACCTGCATTTATTTAATCAGAAATACAGTAAAAACAGTAATATTGTGAAATATTTGTACTATTTAGAACAGCTGGTTTCTATGCGAGTATCTTTTAAACTCTAATTGAGATCAAATCTATATTTTCAGCATCATACCTCCAGCCTTCAGTGTCGCATGATCTTCAGAAGTCATTCTAATAATACTTTTTGATTTAAAGGGACAGTTACCCCAAAATGCATCTGTCATCATTTACTCTCCAAACCCTGTATGAGTTTCTCTCTTTGGTTGAACATAAAAGATATTTTAAAGAATGTTGGGAACCAAATAGTTGACGGTAGCCATTGGTTTCTATAGAAAACTGTAAATATCAATGGGCAGCAGCATTGGTTTGGTTACAAATATTCTAATTTGTGTACAAATTGGTACTACAATTAATATATTGGCCTGACAAACACCTGTACTGTACATTTGTCTTCTCAAAGCACTTGGAGCATAAGTAAGTGACCCCCCAAACCCAATCAGTCTAACTTTACATAGAAGTTCTTCCGGCTGGATTTCTTTCAGGTCAGAGGAGCGTATTAAAAGTGATTATGTTTGTGTTTTGAGCAGATGACAGTATGGAGTCATTCGACAGCGAGAGGAGGCCACACTTCCCACAGTTTTCCTACTCGGCCAGCGGAACGGCCTAAAGCTTCCCGATCTCTGAACTTCAGCAAGAAGATCCCCAACCTCACGGACACCGTACAACTGCTCTGAGATCAGACGTCCACTTTACCATGTTTACCACGTCTGGATCTGTGATGTTTGTCCGTTTCACGTTGCTTCAGTGGCCTTTGATTTCTGAGGATATGAGAGGGAACACTAACATTTCCATCCAAAACGCCAAATCAAGAACTTCTTTAATCTGGAGCGATTGTCGTATTAAAACTATTGTCGTGCCAAATATTACTGTATTTATGTTCACTGACCAATTGAAACGTGCTAAGCAAACTGCAGCTTTTACTGAATTTGAATATCTAGAATAAAATTCAGCTATATTTGTAATTTTACACATGATTTCTCGACTGAAGCGTGTTTTGACCCCCAAAGTGGTTTTGTTTGAATTTGCAATGGAATGTGCAATACAGTCGAAATGAAGATAAATTATATTTTGTAATTATTAAAATGACTCAATTCCACTAAACTAGAAATTAACCCCCACCTGTAGATTAAAGGAGAGAAACTGGTCTAGAACATTTTTCTGAATCTGTATTTCAATCGAAAAAATTAAAATAAGCAATTCTTTTTTACTTTAAGAAAATAAAGCCTGTTTTTTGGACCGTAAAAGTTTGGTTTGCAAGAATAATGAGAATAATGAGGGTTAAAAAAATCCAATGCATGCATGAGAATGAGAGTTTAAGAAATTATAGAATTTAAATTAAGCGGAAGAAGATGGATGGATGGAAGGAGAATTTAAATTAAATTTAATTAAATTTAATTTAAATTAAATTAAAAATTAAATTTAAATTTAGATTAGAATTTAGAGTTTTAATGTGTCACCAAGAGAATTCCTAATTTCCTATTCCTAAGTCATTACAGTTTCTGTTAGTGAAAACAATGATTTATTTTATTATTATTTTTCATTTTTGCATGTTACCTTTCTATTTTTGGCATTGAATAAATTATTTTACCTTTTAAATATAAGCACAAAAAATATTCTTAATTCTGACTTTTATTCTGGTAATTTAAGAACAAAAGATATAAACTCAGTATTGCAAGTAAAAGTCAGAATTGTAAGATTAAATTTTGCACTGTCATTTATTCTGTAGATGATTCCATGGTGAAAAATAATAAACAGAAAGAATTACGAGAAAGAAACTTATTCAGAAAATCCAAGAATAACTTTTTTTAACTTTTTTTTATTTCTATTTTTTTTATTCCATGTGAAAAATCTTCCATATAAAATCCATTAATTCATGTATATAATGGAGGATGGCCACCGGGGCATGTTGTCACAACATGCATAAAGCCAGAAATTGAGTTTTAAAAATAAATGCATCCTGAATGACCAAATATCCGGTTTTAAATGTGCAGAATAACCCCTACTGGTCCATATTCAGGCTTCATTTTACTTCTCTTCGATGTTTTCGGTGTCTGATACTATGAGTCTAATGGAGAGTTTTGGATTCTCCGTCTCAGCGATCCTCGTCCTGTTTTTTTTGGAGGTTTTTCACGCGTGTTGCACGACCTCAGCGAGGTACTTCAGTGAGTCCAAGCCACCATCGAGGTTTGATTGTTTGAAATGACTTTGTTTTTTAGCTCCAATGCGTTCGTTATTTATATATCAACAGCTAGGAATAAGTGTTTTGAAGGTAATTTAAAGCAACATCGGTGTAAATACCATGCAATAGTTGTGTTTTAATCAGTACAACCACAAATATGATCTTTGTACAGCTGTGAGAATCTGTTGGCGGGTTATTATTATTATTATTATTATTGTTTTGAAATGATCTGATTGTTGATATGATGTTTAATAACCACCATACACATACATGAATGTAAGGGCCTTTCCTCTCTTTCAACCTTATTCCCTTATTTTATATGCAAAACTATTTTTATTTCTATTTTTAGATCTGATCTTTCATATGAATAATGCTCTTTCATATTCTCCTCTTTTTTTAAACGGGAAGATATTTGACTTTTGTTGTCTTTCTGAACACGTGACCTAAAGAACATCAGCTTTAGGATAGAAATAATAGTGAATTTGTATACGCTCTTCAGCTGTTTTTATGTTTCAGACTTGTTGTTTTTTTTTACATTGAATTGATCAAATAAATTTTCCTTTTTTAAATTCAACTTGTATCTGTCGATTATTTCACAATAACTGATGCACAGAGTTTCATTTATATTTTGGTAACACAATAAGGTTGCATTAGTTAAATGTTCCATTAATGTTAAGAGCAAACATTTGTTTTAGTATTTATTCATCTTTGTTAATATTATTTCATGTCAGCTCAGGTCCGTTAGATATATCTTATATCATTATATTAACAGGTACAACTATTGATTTTAATAATGCATTAGTAAAAAGTACGATTAATCAATGATTTACAAGTATTTAATTGTTATTTCTTCTCAACTAATGTAGTTAACTCATGTTTACTGTAAAAGCAGAAATTTGATGCCTGTATTTGTTAAAATGTATGATTTTTTTCAGTAATTTCTTTTATTTTCTTATTATTATAATGATGCATTATTATTAATATAAGTATATATGTGTGTGTGTGCATGTGTCTCTGTGTGTAAAATATTAATAATTATTATTATTAGTTCATAAAAACACAACTATTTATTTCTTCATGTAAGCTCAGGTCCATTAAATAATATTAACAGATACACTTTTGATTTTAATAATGCATTAGTAAATGTTGAAATTAACAATAAGTAAGATATGTATAAATTTTGCCATCTAGCCAATATACGTTTAAAATATCCTGTGCATAAGTGCTTAATCGTTTATATCATGAGATTTTGGCCATGTGTATTAAACAGCAAAAAATAAACGTTATATCCTAACCTGTAAAAGGTGATAATGGCATATAGATGCGGACAAAACTCAGATCTCCTCATTCGCGGGCCAAAGACCTTGTTAACTCCATTTGAGCTTGTTTTTCATATACCCTAATGTTAATTGCACGTGTCTGATACAACACCAACACTGACGACGCAGTGTTGTTTAATTATTGATTTGTTCCCCCTATTCTTTCTTTTTCCCCGTATTTTATTAGAGTGTGCCATGAAACTGTTTTATTTGTCAACACCCATCAGGCATCATATTGTTTGTATTTGGTTGCTTAAACTCAACAAACTACGGAAAATAACTCTTATATAATACTCGCGAGCCAGCTTTATACGCGCGAGCTTTGGATGTGACTGTGAGGGCGCATAATACAGCCTTTGGAGCGCGTGAGTACCAAATGGCTTAAAATTCTTAAAAAGCTGTGCAAATTATTATAAATTTTTGTGACAATGCAACAATGACCCGATTAGTCAAGTGACAGTTCTGTCAGCTGTCCTGAAATGCGAGTCTTGTATCGCAGCGTTATTCATGTCAATGTCAATGTCAATGTCACCTTTATTTATATAGCGCTTTAAACAAAATACATTGCGTCAAAGCAACTGAACAACATTCATTAGGAAAACAGTGTCGATAATGCAAAAATGAGAGTTAAAGGCAGTTCATCATTGGATTCAGTTATGTCATCTCTGTTCAGTTAAATAGGGTGCATTTATTTGCAATCAAGTCAACGATATCGCTGTAGATGAAGTGTCCCCAACTAAGCAAGCCAGAGGCGACAGCGGCAAGGAACCGAAACTCCATCGGTGACAGAATGGAGAAAAAAAACCTTGGGAGAAACCAGGCTCAGTTGGGGGGCCAGTTCTCCTCTGACCAGACGAAACCAGTAGTTCAATTCCAGGCTGCAGCAAAGTCAGATTGTGCAGAAGAATCATCTGTTTCCTGTGGTCTTGTCCTGGTGCTCCTCTGAGACAAAGTCTTTACAGGGGATCTGTATCTGGGGCTCTAGTTGTCCTGGTCTCTGCTGTCTTTCAGGGATGTAGAGGTCCTTTCTAGGTGCTGATCCACCATCTGGTCTGGATACGTACTGGATCCGGGTGACTGCAGTGACCCTCTGATCTGGACACAGACTGGATCTGGTGGCCACGGTGACCTCGGAACAAGAGAGAAACAGACAAATATTAGCATAGATGCCATTCTTCTAATGATGTAGCAAGTACATAGGGTGTTATGGGAAGTGTTTCCGGTTCCGGTTTACCTAATTAATGCAGCCTAAAAATCCTTTAAGGGATTTGGATATTAAAAGCATATTAGTATGTTATGTGTATGCCAGGTTAAAGAGATGGGTCTTTAATCTAGATTTAAACTGCAAGAGTGTGTCTGCCTCCCGAACAATGTTAGGTAGGTTATTCCAGAGTTTGGGCGCCAAATAGGAAAAGGATCTGCCGCCTGCAGTTGATTTTGATATTCTAGGTATTATCAAATTGCCTGAGTTTTGAGAACGTAGCGGACGTAGAGGATTATAATGTAAAAGGAGCTCATTCAAATACTGAGGTGCTAAACCATTCAGGGCTTTATAAGTAATAAGCAATATTTTAAAATCTATGCGATGCTTGATAGGGAGCCAGTGCAGTGTTGACAGGACCGGGCTAATATGCATTTTGGACTAGCTGTAGTTTGTTTACTAAGCGTGCAGAACAATCACCCAATAAAGCATTACAATAATCTAACCTTGAGGTCATAAATGCATGGATTAACATTTCTGCATTTGACATTGAGAGCATAGGCCGTAATTTAGATATATTTTTGAGATGGAAAAATGCAGTTTTACAAATGCTAGAAACGTGGCTTTCTAAGGAAAGATTGCGATCAAGTAGCACACCTAGGTTCCTAACTGATGATGAAGAATTGACAGAGCAACCATCAAGTCTTAGACAGTGTTCTAGGTTATTACAAGCAGAGTTTTTAGGTCCTATAATTAACACCTCTGTTTTTTCAGAATTTAGCAGTAAGAAATTACTCGTCATCCAGTTTTTTATATCGACTATGCAATCCATTAGTTTTTCAAATTGGTGTGTTTCACCGGGCTGCGAAGAAATATAGAGTTGAGTATCATCAGCATAACAGTGAAAGCTAACACCATGTTTCCTGATGATATCTCCCAAGGGTAACATATAAAGCGTGAAGAGTAGCGGCCCTAGTACTGAGCCTTGAGGTACTCCATACTGCACTTGTGATCGATAGGATACATCTTCATTCACTGCTACGAACTGATGGCGGTCATATAAGTACGATTTAAACCATGCTAATGCACTTCCACTGATGCCAACAAAGTATTCAAGTCTATGCAAAAGAATGTTGTGGTCAATTGTGTCAAACGCAGCACTAAGATCCAATAAAACTAATAGAGAGATACACCCACGATCAGATGATAAGAGCAGATCATTTGTAACTCTAAGAAGAGCAGTCTCAGTACTATGATATGGTCTAAATCCTGACTGGAAATCCTCACATATACCATTTTTCTTTAAGAAGGAATATAATTGTGTGGATACCACCTTTTCTAGTATCTTGGACAGAAAAGGGAGATTCGAGATTGGTCTATAATTAACTAGTTCTTTGGGGTCAAGTTGTGGTTTTTTGATGAGAGGCTTAATAACAGCCAGTTTGAAGGTTTTGGGGACATGTCCTAATGACAATGAGGAATTAATAATAGTCAGAAGAGGATCTATGACTTCTGGAAGCACCTCTTTCAGGAGCTTAGATGGTATAGGGTCTAACATACATGTTGTTGGTTTAGATGATTTAACAAGTTTATACAATTCTTCCTCTCCTATGGTAGAGAATGAGTGGAACTGTTCCTCAGGGGGTCTATAGTGCACTGTCTGATGCGATACTGTAGCTGACGGCTGAATGGTTGCAATTTTATCTCTAATAGTATCGATTTTAGAAGTAAAGTAGTTCATAAAGTCATTACTGCTGTGGTGTTGGGAAATGTCAACACTTGTTGAGGCTTTATTTTTCGTTAATTTAGCCACTGTATTGAATAAATACCTGGGGTTATGTTTGTTTTCTTCTAAAAGAGAAGAAAGGTAATCGGATCTAGCAGTTTTTAATGCTTTTCTGTAGGATATGTTACTTTCCCGCCAAGCAATACGAAATACCTCTAGTTTTGTTTTCCTCCAGCTGCGCTCCATTTTTCGGGCTGCTCTCTTTAGGGTGCGAGTATGCTCATTATACCATGGTGTCAAACTGTTTTCCTTAACCTTCCTTAAGCGTAAAGGAGCAACTTTATTTAAAGTGCTAGAAAAGAGAGAGTCCATAGTTTCTGTTACATCATCAAGTTGTTCTGAGGTTTTGGATATGCTAAGGAATTTGGATACATCAGGAAGATAACTTAAAAAGCAGTCTTTTGTGTTAGAAGTGATGGTTCTTCCATACTTGTAACAAGAAGTAGAATTTACAATTTTGGCTATATGAATTTTGCAAAGAACTAAATAATGATCTGAGATATCATCACTTGGCTGAATAATTTCAACACCATCAACATCAATTCCATGTGACAGTATTAAATCTAGAGTATGATTTCGACAATGAGTAGGTCCTGAAACGTGTTGTCTAACACCAATAGAGTTCAGAATGTCTATAAATGCTGATCCCAATGCATCGTTTTCATTATCAACATGGATATTAAAATCACCAACTATTAAAACTTTATCTGCAGCCAGAACTAACTCGGATGTAAAATCACCAAACTCTATAATAAAGTCTGTATGGTGCCCTGGTGGCCTGTATACAGTAGCCAGTACAAACATAACAGGGGATTTATCATTAACATTTGTTTCTTTGGATAATGTTATATGAAGTACCATTACTTCAAACGAGTTATACTTGTAGCCTGCCCTCTGAGAAATCCTGAAAACGTTGTTATAAATTGAAGCAACACCTCCACCTTTGCCTTTTAGACGCGGCTCATGTTTATAACAGTAATCTTGGGGGGTGGACTCATTTAAAATAATGTAATCATCAGGTTTTAGCCAGGTTTCTGTCAAACAGAGTACATCTATATTATGATCAGTGATCATATTATTTACAAAAAGTGTTTTCGTAGAAAGGGATCTGATATTCAATAAGCCAAGCTTTATCATTTGTTTATCCATATTGCTTCTGTTTTTTATTTGTTGAACCTCAATTAAATTGTTAATCTTAACTTGGTTTGGACGTTTTTTGTATTTTCTAGTTCGGGGAACAGACACAGTCTCTATAGTGTGATATCTAGGTGAAAGAGTCTCTATGTGCTGAGAATTAACTGACCTCTGTGACGGGAGGCAGCTAGCAGACGGTCGGTTTAGCCAGTCTGTCTGCTTCCTGACCTGGGCCCCAGTTAGTCAAGTATAAACACTAAGACTATTTGCCATATTTCTAGAGAGAAGAGTGGCGCCACCCCAGGAGGGATGAAGACCATCTCTTTTAAACAGGTAAGGTCTGCCCCAAAAGCTCGTCCAATTGTCTATGAAACCTATGTAATTCTGTGGGCACCACTTAGACATCCAGCCATTGAGTGATGACAGTCTGCTATGCATCTCATCACCACGGTAAGCAGGGAGGGGACCAGAGCATATTACAGTGTCTGACATCGTGCTTGCAAGTTCACACACCTCTTTAATGTTATTTTTTAGTGATCTCCGACTGGCGAAGTCGAACATCATTAGCGCCGGCATGAATAACAATCTTACTGTATTTACGTTTAGCATTAGCCAGCACTTTTAAATTTGCCAAGATGTCAGGCGCTCTGGCTCCCGGTAAACATTTGACTATGGTGGCTGGTGTCTCTATATTCACGTTCCGTACAATAGAATCACCAATAACTAGAGCACTTTCATCAGGTTTCTCAGTGGGTGCATCACTGAGTGGGGAGAACCTGTTTAATGTTTTGATCGGAACAGAAGAGCGGTGTTTAGACCCACGACTACGCTGCCTCACGACTACGCTGCCTCACCGTCACCCAGTTGCCCTGCTGCAGGGGCTCTGTTTCCGGAACCGAACAATGTACAGGAATCCCTGAGCTAGACGCATCAAAGCCGTATCTAGAGCCCTAACATTCTTACTGTCCTCAATTAAAGTTTGGATGCGTGTCTCTAATTCTGAAATCTTCTCTGTCAGCCTAACTATTTCCCTGCATTTATCACATGTGAATCCCTCATCAGCGACAGAGATAGATAAACTGTACATGTGGCAAGAGGTGCAAGAAACAATGATAGGAGAAGCCATTACTCACCGTGCTTGATGAAAATTCTTACTGCGGTTGTTTGATGAACTTGTGAAAAACTTTTTGAAAATCATTTGTGTTTCAGTGACAACGTACTAATATTTTCAGACGTACTAATATATTCATGACCTTACAGACCCTATAAAAGCAACTGATGCACGCTCTTAATCACTTAAACTGGTCCACCAATGTGGTTGCACGAGTGCTCCGTTACCTCTCCCTTCTGTAATCACATGCCGGATCCGTTGCCCCGCTTTGTTCCGGTCCCTCGCAATTTACAAATTAAGCACTGTACGTATTACTAGCAAACGAAACTTCACTGATAACCTACATGGTTACAATTTAATTTAACACCACTGATCTGGATGTTGCAGGTGAAGGGGCCACATCTAGCATTCCAGGTCCCAGTGAAACACAGACCACTGGGATACTCAGCCTGGGGGAGTCTCGCCTAGGGCAACCAAAGGGCTAGAGCCGGCCCTGATTAAATGTGCTATATAAATAAATAAAAGTTTTCCATTGTATTTTGGTGGCTTGGTTGTGTAATTAACTTCAAAAACATTGCAACAAAAAAAATTGTTTTGAAGAATGTTTTTGTCAATTAGGTCAGCTTTTACATTACATTACATTATACATAAATAAATGAATGGGTAAAAATGAAAGATCATCACATAAGAATAAACCTGAGCAGTAGTTAAAGGTGTTTGTTGTGGGTCTTGTTTTTCTGGCTGTAATTCAGGTGGAGGCGCTGCGTCATGACGTCACTCACGCACCGGACCGACGTACTCCGGCAGCGCGTCGCGCTCAGGGCGAATAAAAAACTCTCAATCCACCGGGACCGTCAGCACCGAACCCAGTCTCCGTGATTCCGCCTCCTCTAACATTGCATGGAGACGTTTTCCACCCGCGTTTGAACACTTCAAAGTGTCTCGGAGTTCGGGAATGTCAGGAATAAACTTCCTGCTGAGCTTGATCCGCCCGGAGTTTCACTGAAGGTGCGCTGAACGAGTGAGTGACCGTCTGAGCTGGACAACCATCGCTCTTCTGCCTCGAGGAAGCCTCTTTATGTGTTTTAACTGCGTTTTATGTGTCTGAAAGGCTTTATTTGAGCTGTCATCTTAAATATGTGCCTCATGAACCGGGAATATCGGCTGAGAGGGTATAGAATTGAGGGTTGCCAGGTCCGCGGTATTCGGGCTACTTTAACACTTTTTTTTTTACTACAAATAGCATGAGATTTAGTACATGGAAACTGGATTTTATTAGGGGAAATCTACCAAAAACATGTCTTTTATTTCTATAATATTTCTATAATTCAATTTGTACGGGTCAACCCCCCCCCCTTGAAACGCATTAGTGCGGGTTTATTTGTGAAGACCTGGCACCCCTTGACTCAAGAAACCCGCATCTAGTCTGTGAACTCTGACTTTGTTGTTAATGAATGCTGATTTACAGGTTTGTTTTGAGCTGTAAGTCTCTAATGGGATTTAATTCAGTCCCTGCTGCTCTGATAGAGTTTAATTTACACGGAGTCTCAGAGTTAATGATTACTGTGATTATACCACGGTAACCAGAAATTAACCATGTTTTTGCTACACTAACCAAAGTTTTACCATGGTTTTTGGAGTAAAACTGTGGTTATGCAAAAAAGAAAGTAAACATGGCTACTATGCTTGTACTATAATAATACCTAAGGGATTTGTATTTGTGTTTAACTTATTTTTTGGTTTTGTTTTTATAACTGCACTCTGATGAGAGTTTGATTCACACTTGTAGTACAAATATTCCATGTGTCACAGTATAAATATGGCATGTGTAATATATTCTAAGAGGGTTTTCCTCAAGCTGTAGGGAAGGTGTGTGTGTGTGTGTTCACGTGTGTGTGTGTGTCGTGCTGTTCTCCTGCAGGATGTCGATCTGAAGATGAGCGTGACGTGGTGGTTCCTGGTGAGCAGCTCTGGCTCGCGTCATCGTTTGCCTCGTGAGATGATCTTTGTGGGCCGAGAGGACTGTGAGCTCATGCTGCAGGTCAGACTTTAAACACACTTACAAAATAGTCTGAATAGTTTAATTTATTCATGTTGCTGCAGAATCTAGCAGTTTCTTTAAAACAGAGTATTATGTGATAGTTATAACCATTTAATCCTTTGAAAAACCATAAAAAATTACAAATTTGTGTTATAGTAAACTAAAACCCCCCCAAAAATAAAAATTTGTGTTAAACTAAAACCATAGAAAAAAAATTTGTTATAGTAAACTAAATCCATACAAAAATTACAATTTGTGTTATAGTAAACCAAAACCATAAAAAATTAATAACGTGTTATAGTAAACGAAAACCATAAAAAAATTTTTATAGTAAACTAAAACCATTAAAAAAATTATAGTAAACCGTAAAAAATAAAAAAATTGTGTTATAGTAAACTAAAACCATTAAGAAAAAAATTGTAATAGTCAACTAAAACCATAAAAAATGTGTTATAGTAAATGAAAACCATAAACAATAAAAAAGTAGGGTTATAATAGTAAACGAAAAGCATAAAAATCTTTGTTTTAATTTTTTTTATAATAAACTAACCCCCCCCCCCCCAAAAAAAAATAAAATTGTTATAGTAAACTAAAACCATAAAAACAAAATTGTTATAGTAAACTAAAACCATAATTTTTCTTTGAAGTAGGGTTATTATAGTAAAATAAAATCATTAAAAAAATTAAACATTTGTGTTCTAGTAAACTAAAACCATAAAAAGTAAAGGTATTATAGTGAACTAAAACTTAAACCATAAAAAGTCATTAAAAAAATTATAAATACAATTTTAATTGAAATAAAATACTAAACTTCTTTGACTTCATCTATTTGCCAAAGCAATATTTTGCATTTTCATTTAGCTTAATTTAAAATAACCAAATCTAAAACAGAAATGTCTGTTCTGTCTGCTGTCTTCTGTCTGTTGTTCTCTGTCTGTCTGCTGTCCCCTGTCTGTTCTGTCTGCTGTCCTCTGTCTGCTGTCATCTGTCTGCTGTCTTCTATCGGTTGTCCTCTGTCTGTTTGTTCTGTCTGCTGTCCTCTGTCTGCTGTCTTCTGTCTGTCTGCTGTCCTCTGTCTGCTGTCCTCTGCTGTCTTCTGTCTGCTGTCCCCTGTCTGTTCTGTCTGCTGTCCTCTGTCTGTCTGTTCTGTCTGCTGTCCTCTGTATGTTGTCTTCTGTCTGCTCTGTCTGCTGTCCTCTGTCTGTTCTGTCTGCTCTGTCTGCTGTCCTCTGTCTGCTGTCTGTTGTTCTCTGTCTGTTGTTCTCTGTCTATTCTGTCTGTTGTCCTCTGTCTGTCTGCTCTGTCTGCAGTCCTCTGTCTGCCTGTTCTGTCTGCTGTCCTCTGTCTGCTGTCTTCTGTCTGTTGTTCCCTGTCTGTTCTGTCTGTTGTTCTCTGTCTGCTGTCCTCTGTCTGTGTGCTGTCCCCTGTCTGTTCTGTCTGCAGTCCTCTGTCTGCTGTCTTCTGTCTGTTGTCTTCTGTCTGCTGTCCCCTGTCTGTTCTGTCTGTTGTCTTCTGTCTGTTGTTCTCTGTCTGCTGTCCTCTGTCTGTCTGCTGTCCCCGTCTGTTCTGTCTGTTGTCCTCTGTCTGCTGTCTTCTGTCTGTTGTCCTCTGCCTGTCTCTTCTGTCTGCTGTCCTCTGTCTGTCTTTTCTGTCTGCTGTCCTCTGTCTGCTGTCTTCTGTCTGTTCTGTCTGCTGTCCTCTGTCTGCTGTCCCCTGTCTGTTCTGTCTGTTGTCCTCTGTCTGTCTGTTCTGTCTGCTGTCTTCTGTCTGCTGTCTTCTGTCTGTTCTGTGTGCTGTCCTCTGTCTGCTGTCCCCTGTCTGTTCTGTCTGTTGTACTCTGTCTGTCTGTTCTGTCTGCTGTCCTCTGTCTGCTGTCTTCTGTCTGTTGTCCTCTGTCTGTCTGTTCTGTCTGCTGTCTTCTGTCTGCTGTCCCCTGTCTGTTCTGTCTGCTGTCCCCTGTCTGTCTGCTGTCCCCTGTCTGTTCTGTCTGCAGTCCTCTGTCTGCTGTCTTCTGTCTGTTGTCTTCTGTCTGCTGTCCCCTGTCTGTTCTGTCTGTTGTCTTCTGTCTGTTGTCTTCTGTCTGTTGTTCTCTGTCTGCTGTCCTCTGTCTGTCTGCTGTCCCCGTCTGTTCTGTCTGTTGTCCTCTGTCTGCTGTCTTCTGTCTGTTGTCCTCTGCCTGTCTCTTCTGTCTGTTGTCCTCTGCCTGTCTCTTCTGTCTGCTGTCCTCTGTCTGTCTTTTCTGTCTGCTGTCCTCTGTCTGCTGTCTTCTGTCTGTTCTGTCTGCTGTCCTCTGTCTGCTGTCCCCTGTCTGTTCTGTCTGTTGTCCTCTGTCTGTCTGTTCTGTCTGCTGTCTTCTGTCTGTTCTGTGTGCTGTCCTCTGTCTGCTGTCCCCTGTCTGTTCTGTCTGCTGTCCCCTGTCTGTCTGCTGTCCCCTGTCTGTTCTGTCTGTTGTCCTCTGTCTGTCTGTTCTGTCTGCTGTCTTCTGTCTGCTGTCTTCTGTCTGTCCTGTCTGCTGTCTTCTGTCTGCTGTCCCCTGTCTGTTCTGTCTGCTGTCCCCTGTCTGTTCTGTCTGCAGTCCTCTGTCTGCTGTCTTCTGTCTGTTGTCTTCTGTCTGCTGTCCCCTGTCTGTTCTGTCTGTTGTCTTCTGTCTGTTGTTCTCTGTCTGCTGTCCTCTGTCTGTCTGCTGTCCCCGTCTGTTCTGTCTGTTGTCCTCTGTCTGCTGTCTTCTGTCTGTTGTCCTCTGCCTGTCTCTTCTGTCTGTTGTCCTCTGCCTGTCTCTTCTGTCTGCTGTCTTCTGTCTGTTCTGTCTGCTGTCCTCTGTCTGCTGTCTTCTGTCTGTTCTGTCTGCTGTCCTCTGTCTGCTGTCCCCTGTCTGTTCTGTCTGTTGTCCTCTGTCTGTCTGTTCTGTCTGCTGTCTGCTGTCTTCTGTCTGTTCTGTGTGCTGTCCTCTGTCTGCTGTCCCCTGTCTGGTCTGTCTGCTGTTCTCTGTCTGTCTGTCCTCTGTCTGTTCTGTCTGTTGTCCTCTGTCCTCGGTCTGTTGTTCTCTCTGTCTGTTGTCCTCTGTCTGTCTGTTCTGTCTGCTGTCTGTCTGTCTTCTGTCTGTTCTGTCTGCTGTCCTCTGTCTGCTGTCCCCTGTCTGTTCTGTCTGTTGTCCTCTGTCTGTCTGTTCTGTCTTCTGTCTGCTGTCCCCTGTCTGTTCTGTCTGCTGTCCTCTGTCTGCTGTCCTCTGTCTGTTCTGTCTGCTCTGTCTGTTGTCCTCTGTCCTCGGTCTGTTGTTCTCTCTGTCTGTTGTTCTGCTGACACTAGAAAGCAGTGTTTTGACTCTTGTTTATACGGTTCTGTTCATCTGTGGTTAGTTTAGCGCGTCCCTCTCACCGCAGTGCTTTGCTTGAGTCAAAAGCCTCTTCCTGTCTATTCAAGGTCTCTCGGCCTCTCCCTCTCTGTTCATGAATCACATTCCTCACCAGCCACCAGAATATGTTCAACCACGTCATTATGACTCAAACATGTTATGCAATGACACTGCATGCAACTTAAATGTATAAATAAACCCTGTACTTAAATCCATATGATGCACGCACAACATTCATGAACACAGATCTTGGTTAAATTCACAACAGTGAAGTCCCAGCAGATTTGAACAATGAGCACCAATGAATGTGGGTCGATCTGCTTTGATGCATCAAGACGGCTGACTCTGATAATGCTGGTTAATTGTGCCTTCTTGTGGGCAAATGTAAATGTTTGTCTCTAAGTTTACTGATGGGATTTTCTCCATGGATTAGAGTGTTTTCTGCCCTTGAATGCTGACGATATTGTGCTTTGTTCTTAAAGCTGCAGACAGGATCTTTTAAAGCCCTCTGTCCCACTGTTGAAAGATCTCAACAGGTGTTTTATCACTAAAGTTTGTGTTCTGGCCCTTTGTAGTGATTGCATTGGATTTGCGTGCATGTTTATGTAATGATAAGATGCTTTCTGTTCTTTGCACCTTTGCAGTCTCGCAGTGTGGACAAACAACACGCCGTGATCAACTATGACGCGTCTGCAGATGAGCACCTGGTCAAAGACTTGGGCAGCCTCAACGGGGTCAGTTCACCGGGTCCCCTGCATGATTTTGCAGTTTCTGCATGCACAAAACCAAATATGGATTTTATATAGGGCAGCTTGAATTCATTAAAATTCATACAATTTTATAAAATAGTGGGATTTGAGCTACAGTTAGAAATGCACCTTGCATTGCTGCTGCATAAAATCACATTGCAACAGTAGCTCTCACACGTCCAATGCATGGTGCATTTTTGACATAATGTGATTTATCAGCTAGACTTTGAAAAATGTCTTGCAAATGCATGTTTTACTCTTTAAGCGATGTTTAAGTCTCTGCATGCACAAATGTTTAAAATTATTAGTGCAATTTTGACCAGTAGTATTTTATTTTTTTAAAACCTACAAATATAGATTTTATACACGACTGCTCTATTTGGTTAAAATCAGCACTGGTGTGTCCTCTTTTTTGACAAATAGGGTAAATTACAAACTAGAATTTGAAAAACACCATGCATTTGATGTGTGAGAACACGTGTAAAATCATATTGCAAAAGCAGCTCTCATGCATGTTTTACAAGCTTTTCAGTTTCTGCATACACAAATGCGAATATGAATTTTATATAAGGCTGCTCGATTTGGTTAAAATTAATGCAGTTTTATCAAATCATGTGACTTACAAACTACATTTTTTTTTAATCACCAGGCACTGCGTGTTTTACTCTTAAAGCACTGCAGATTCTGCATGCAAATATGGGTTTGATCTGGTTGAGATGAATGCATTTTTGACAAATAAGGTGATTTTTGAAAAACATCTCTCATTGCTGCTGCATAAGAACATGTTTAAAATCACATCAAAACAGAAACTCTCATGCATGTTTCACAAGCTATTCGGTTTCTGCTTTTATCAGACTATTTGTAGAAATTGCATCCATAATTTTTTACCAAATCGAGCATCCCATGCTTGCACTTGAGGATGCATGAACTCAAGCTCTTGTGAAACATGCATGAAAGTGTCAGTGTGAATTTTAGTATGATTTCAACTACAATATGATAAATGCTTTCCCACATTCTTTGCAAGAACCGATGTGTAAAACCTTTTTAATATGGCTTTGCGCTTGTTATGCAAACATGAAAATAAAGTGAGCTTTGAGCGCTTTGCACTGCAACGAAATTAACAAAGTGTGAGAAAACGTTGAGTCTTGAGCCCCTTGAGTGTGGTCTAGTCGAAATATCACGTCAGTTTGAAAGATGTAGAAAAATGTATATTGTATAATCACAATTTTTTTCCCATCACCAGACCTTCGTGAATGACCTTCGCATCCCTGATCAAACATACATCACCCTGAAGTTATCAGACGTCATTCGCTTCGGATACGATATCCTTCCTCATCTTGTGTGGTTTGACTCAGGCTTTTAGATTCTGCTCTCTAACCCTGCCGAGAAAATGAGTAACCTTGAAGAAAAAACATGTGATAATGAGCAGAAAAGCAGCTTTCTTTGCCCAGAAGTGTGTTTCACTTCTGCGTCTCGTCGTTGATCTTGAGGTTTTGTCCTGCTGTTGTTGTCTCTCTCTGATCATTATGGGATAGTTTGTGTGTTTGTTCTTGACCGTTCACACACTCGCACATCTACATCCTGGAAAGAAGCCAACACAAAGTGCCCGAGGAAGCCCTCAAGGTAGATTTGGCTCTTATTTCACATCATCTCTGTTTTCCTGCCCATTCATAGGAATATTCTGGCTTATTTATGCTGTTTGTTATCGTTAGTTAATAAAATATTATGTCACGTAAGCTCAGGCCTGTTAAATATTAAAGTCAAAAGTTGAAATATATATATATAGTTATACTTAATATAGTTAATACTGATGTTAACAATATTGTAAAAATGTTACCAAAAGCAGAAATGTGCTGTTTGTGTTTTTGTCAAAGTACTTTTTTTTTTTTTTTTTTAATCTCTAGTGTAATAGTTTTAATATTAATAATATAGACAATGTGTTTATTAGTTTAGTGTTATTATAAAATGTATTTAATAATATTGTTAGAATTATTAAATTGTTTAAATTATAAATATATATACATTTATTATAATTTATACTAGTTTATAATAATCATTATTTATTACTAAACATTACTAAACATTATTTATTCTTAGCGTTTATTATTTTATTATTAGTATTATTATTGAATAAAAAATAAATGTTAAATGTATTACGATTATATTATTAAATAATGCAATATTGTTTAGTATTATTATTATTATTATTACATTTATTTAATAATATTGTTAGAATTATTAAATTGTCAATGCCAGGGTTTATTATTATTATTATCATTATTATTATTACTATTGAATAAAAAATAAAATGATGAAAATGTATTATTATTATTAAATATTGCAATATTGTTTAGTATTATTATTATTACATTTATTTAATAATATTGTTAGAATTATTAAATTGTTTAAACTATAAATTTATATTTACTATCATTTATACTAGTTAATAATAATCATAATAAATTGTCAGTGTCAGCGTTTATTATTATTATTAAACAAAAAAATGTTGAAAATGTATTCTAATAAAATATTGTTATTATTACTGCTATTATCGTAGTTTTTATTAAATTGTCTAAAATATTATTTGAAATAAACATTACTTTTTTTAGGAAGATTAAATGCATTTGTATTTAAACTTGTGTTTATAGTCATGAATTCGTAAAAAAACTCTAAATTGTTTGTTGATTTATTGATGCGTTGGTTGTTTTTACAAGTGTTGTGTGTATGTGTGTTGAGAGATTACTCATATAAATGTTTATTTTATTGTGAATTCAGCATGAAAGATATACCAGTCAACTTCAGCCGAGTCAAGAGACGCCGGAAACCAAGAAACACGTTCAGACGGACGAGAGACGACGAAACTCAGACAAAAGCGAGCAGAAAATCATCACAGGTGACGTGAAGCTGAGCTCATGCATCTCCGTTTGGGAGAAAAATAGCATTATTTGTGGATAATTGTTTTCTCAAAAAACTAAGTGAACAACACAACTAATTGGACTAATTAAAAGATAACCAGTTGATAGAATAATTTAATACAATATTTGGTTTGATGTTTCAGTTATTTTAGTACATTAAACTAAATTATTATAATAAATGTTGTCTTGGCACCGAGCTGAAATCTTTTATTTTATTATTTGAGTTAACATTTAGTTTATTTCTAGTAATCGAAAAGTTTATTTTTAAAATAAATAGTTTTCGTTAACTGTAATGACTCTTGTTATATCTAGTTGATATAAAGGCGATAATTAAAACTATTAAAACATTTTTTTTAAATATTTAACTTGTTTACATGCATGTCATGTATTATATGTTGACATTAGCCTAAATATGCAAATGTGTTGTTCAATTTTTGCTATAATAACTCGCCGTTAATATTTCAGCTGACAGAATAGTAGCATAGTAGCATGTTGTTTTAAATAATAAATAAATCTTATAAAGTTTACTGATAAAAAAAAAAAAAAAAACATTTTATAAAGCTTTAAAACGCATGGGTTTTGGGTTTTTATTTATTTGTACAATTTGTAATCAATTTTTAATGGTTTTTCTATATATATATTTTTTTGTATATATATTTTTTTCTTTTCTAAAATAAGAAGTCATCAGTTAATTTCAATAATTTAATAGGTAAACGTAAGATCTCAGGGATAATATTTCAGCTGACAAAACTCTAAAAAATCTCAGGTGTAGTAGATTACCGTATTCTTCGGACTATAAGTCGCACCTGAGTATAAGTCGCATCAGTCTAAAAATACATCATGACGAGGAAAACAACACATATAAGTCGCACTGGACTATAAGTCGCATTTATTTAGAACCAAGAGAAAGCATTACCGTCTCCAGCCACGAGAGGGCGCTCTATGTCTTCAGTGTAGACTACAGGAGCACTGAGCAGCACAGAGCGCCCTCTCGTGGCTGGAGACGGTAATGTTTTCTCTTGGTTCATGTCAAATTAATTTTGATAATTAAGTCGCACCTGACTATAAGTCGCAGGACCAGCCAAACTATGAAAAAAAAGTGTGACTTATAGTCCGGAAAATACGGTATATGTTTAAAAAGATAGTTTTTTTTATTTTACTTAGAAAAAAAGAATTTTACACTGCATGTGTTTTAAGATGGAAACAATAAAAACTCATTTCACGAGAAGGTTTCTGTTCTGAACTTCCTGTGGATTCTGGTCCTGCCCAACTGACTCGTGGGATTGAATCGTGTTTAGTGTTTTTCTACTACTTCTGAACTCAGTTTTAATGCTAAAGTTCATTTACACTGGAGTCAGAAACTGTTGCAATAATGACATTGTTCCATTGTTCTCTGTTGATGTTATAAACTGTCGTCGTGGCAACAGTGTCTGTAGATTAACCCTGCGGCTGCTGGTTTAGACCGCTCTGATTGGATAGAGTCGAGACGGTCTGCTATTTGTTAAATTACTGTTGTTTTTCTAGCAGCTTCAGGCCGGTCATTTCATTTAGTTTTAAATTAAGCTGTTGTGCTCACTAACATGAATGGTGTTTAAAAATAGTTTGGTTCTTTTTTAACGTGGAAAGTGAATAGAACTTTGTATTTATTTATTTACTCATTTGATTCTTATTTATTAGTTAAAATTTTTATTTATCTAGTATTTCATTGATATGTTTTGCATATATGTTTTATATTTTATTTTTTGCATTTTTGTACAGAAATGTCACCTGATTCAATTCTTTTTTTTTTATTCATCTATTTGAATGATAAATAATTTTTATTTAATTGTTACTTTATTTTTTATATAATCTGTTTTGTATAGTTTTTGTATTTTTATTTGAATTGTAATTTATTGGCTTCTATTTCTAAAATGAGTCAAGTCACCAGTTAATTTAATTTATTTATTTTTAGTATTTTTTTAATTTTATAATTTTTATTAATTTGGGTTGTATTCATTTTATGATTTTTATTCATCTAATATAAAATTTATTTTTGATGCTTTTATTTTTTTTGTATACATTTTTAAAATTTTTTTTTTTTTTTTTTAACAGAAGTCATATCAGGTTAATAAAATTTTTATTTTTGTTTATTTTTATTATTTTTATTCATCTAGTATTAGTGATTTTTCATGTATTATTTTGCATAGTTTTTTATTTTATTTGTAATTTATTAATTTTTAATTTTCTTTATCTAAAATGAGTAATCTCACCAAATAATTTTATTTATTTATTTTTTACTTATTTTTTATTAAGCATTACATTTAAATATTTTGTATTATTATTATTATTATTATTATTATTTATAATAATAATAATTATTATTATTTATTGACTTTAGAAATTGTCTAGTTCTACTATTTTAATGGAAGGAGTCTTTTGGCATTTGATCCTCATTAATATCAGAAGTTGTTGGTTTGCTCAAACTCTTTCTTGTCCCTCGTCTCTCTTCAGATCCGTCTGTGTCCAGACCCACTCCTCTGTACGGTCAGCCGTCCTGGTGGGGTGAGGATGATGAAGATAAAGCTCAGCGCTGTGATCCGAACCTTCATGAGCATCACACAGGTCTGGACATGTGCTTCCAGATGCTTTTTAAAGTGTATTAAATGCATGGACAGGAAAGCGAACTGAAAGCTCCTGAGGAATTCAGTGCTTTAAAACACATCAGACTGGCGAGTTCAGATGGATTAGCGGCCGTCTTAGTCCTGTGAGAAGCTCATTGTGTGTTCCCTCCAGTCTTAAATACGTCTCAGAGTTTTCTTCAGATTAAAGATCAGTTTGTCCCATTTCAGTGCTTTTGAAGTCTTAGTTTAGTGTTTTGTTTCATTGTTAAAGACAAACAGGAGTCAGCTGTGGTTTAGCATAAATATCTAGGCTGAATGTCAATGCTTTTATTACTGGATATTGTTATACGCTCTTTAGACTGATGCTTACTCTTATAATATCTCCTCTCCTGCGTTTACTAACCAGTCATGATGTGATTAATCGATAAATCTCATCCAGATTTGAATCCAAGCTCAGATTGGAGGAGTTTTATTGGTTTCTGTTTCATCGTGTCGATAGCGCCACCTAAAGTGAAAGATGTTTTATGCACCAGTGTAATTTTACACGTGTTACACCTGGTGTAATATCGACCTGAAGTACTTGTCCTTACTAAGGTTTTCTCTCAGCAGGAGTGCGGTAAGTAATCTTAAGTAATAAGTTAATTAGCTCTTCTGTAAGTCTCACCTGCTTCCAGATGCATCCAGATCCGTCTTTAGTTTGTAGTGATGGGTGCTTTCGAAAATAATGATTCTGTAAAGCTTCGAAACCCAGTTCATTTCATTATTTAATTTAATTTATTTTTGTGATTTATTTATTTTTATTATTATTTTAATTAATCTAATACGTTTATTTATTTGTATAGTTTTTCAATTGTAATTTATTAGATTTTTTTTTAGCATTTTTTGTTAGTTTTTTGGTATTTATTTGTAGTATTTTTTTTTTATTAAACTATAAAAATAGATTTTTAATTGATTTAATTTTGTATAGTTTATTTTTCATTTTAAATGTATTGTTTTTTTTCTTCTTTAAAATAAGTATTCTTTTTATTCTTTTTATTATCTGTCTTTGCAGTTTGTTTGTAACTAACTTAATTCTAAAATACTGATTCTTTAAAACTTCGAAAACCTTTGCGAATCTTGTTTCCTCCTTAATGTCACTAGATAATTTTATTTTATTTATTTTGAATTGTATTTATTTTTATGATTTTCTTTATTTGTTTTTTTTTATTCTAATATGAAGTGTTTTTTTTTTATTTCTTTTGTTTGGTTTATTTTTTATTTCAATTGTAATTTTTTTTTTTTAGTTAATAGAATTTATAGTATTTTTTTCTATTAGTGATCGGTGCAAAACCCTGTGAAAATTTTAGTAAATCCATGAACTCGTTGTTTTTACCTGATCAAGAATCAGTTTTATAATATAAACACATTATATCAAGTAATATAGTAGTTTTACTTGTATAAGTAGTTGGCCTAATTAGCCAAACCTTCCATAAAACACAAAACATAGTCCTGCAAATTAATAAAATAATATAATGTCTACAGATGAATTTTAATAGATTACACTTTAAGCAACTGGTTTAAAAAAGGTAAAGTTATTATTTTTAATTTACTAAAACTAAAAACATTTTTAAAAACTTTTTTTGCTATAAATGTAAACTGCAGTAAAATGAGAGGGAAAAAGTATTTTAATTCAGCTTGTTGCCAAGGCAGTTTACCTTGTTTTAGTTTCGTTTAAGCTGATGTAACAAAATAAGAAATTAAAAAAATTTAAGTATAGACCTATTAAAAAATAAGAAATGTAATAAAACAACAAAGACACAATATAATTTAAATAAAATTGAAAAGAAAAAAGAAGGTAACACTTTGCATGAAGCCTTTATGTATAATGCATTATAAAGGTATTCATAATATACATTATAATGCGTTCTATCTTTGAATAAATAGTGTTAACCAAAGTTAAAATGCATTGTTACATTGAAACATTTTGTCAAGGTTTTGTAATGAAAATGTGGTTTACTCATATTCATAAGATCATATACATGCTTTATGAGGCATAACTAATGCATTAAAAATACTTTTATAATGGATTAGATTTAATGGCTTCAAATGTTACCAAAAATAATTCAAAATATTAATAGAAACTATGAAAGATATTTAAATAACTGCTAAAAGGTGTCGTTATTCATGTTTGGGCTGAATTTTCATTGCGTTGAAATGCATGCACTATTTCATGTGATTCAAAAAGTGAATCATTTTGTGAAGAAATTGATTCAGAGTTTAAAAAATACTCCATTTACTGTTAGTTTATATTATCAATCATTACCGCTGATGTCTTCTCACAGAAAACCACACAGATTGTACCAAACGTGAGCTCAGCGTTTCTCCAGATGAACTTCAGGACGGCCAGGACAAATCCGGTTTCTCTTACCGCAAGGAACCAAGTTACTTTGAGATCCCCACAAAGGAGATCGACTCAAAGCCCAAAACTGCTTCCCAGGAAGTCCAAGAGATTCCCACAAAAGACACGGAGCACAACCCCCCCGCCAAGCCCTCGGTGGTTCAGGGCCATGCCTCCTTCACCATCGAGTTTGACGAACAAACCCCTGGAAAGATGAAGATTAAAGACCACTTTACCAAGCCCTTCATCCGCCAGAGCAGGAAGCCCATCAAGGAGTCGATAGCCAAGCTCCCGGAAGTGATGTCAGTGGAAAACAAAGTGGCTGATTGGTTGGTTCAGAGTGATGCTACTATGATGACGAGTCTAGAAGAGCAGTCTGGGTCAAACGAGCTCTGGAACAAGAACTTCAAAGGTGATAGACAACAGAAAATTATTTTTAAATAGTTGGAACGATTATCCGAGAAATTATAATGATGTGTTTTGGTCTTCCGTTCACTCCGGAAATGTTGCTTCTTAAAAAAGTTTTCCCTTTAAATGCAGATTTCGTGTAGATATGTGTTACTGATATTCACTTCCATAGAGTTGCTGAAGATAAATATTACTTAATTTAGTAAAATCTGTATAGTTTATTTTTTTTATTTGACAAAATTTGCAACACAACATGACAGTTGTGTATTAGAACATAAACTTATTTTATATTTTAAGTGAAATAATCTTTTATAGCCTAGTTTTTATTAAAATGTTTTAAAAGTAATTTTGTTTTGATTTTCTTTAATAATTATCAACACCCCCACCTAACCCCCCCCCCCCAAAATTCCTAAAGCGTTAGAAATAAGTTTTTAGTTCAATAACACCACTTAATTTATTTATTTTTTAATTCAAGAATTTATCATTTAAAATTCTGTTTTCATTTTAAAACTTTTAATAATTTTGTTGTTTTTATTTAATAAAAAATAAAAAATGAACATGGAAAATAGAAAAATAAAAATGAATTAACTTTTTTACTTTGTTTTCCGTTTTCATTTTAGTAAAAAAAATTTGTGATTTTATTATCATTTAATTTTCTGTAAGTTTTATATAGTTTTTCATATTTTGTTCAATTTTAGTACTTCGGGTTTAACTAAACGAAAATGAGAAATGTTGCATTTAAGGGTGCACGATAAATATCGGCCGATAATTAATGTCTCATCAGTAAAACCGCTTATCTATTCGGATATTTATCGTTCACCCTTAGTTGCATTGGCAACTAGCTAAAATAAAATTTAAGGTTTTTTAAATTTCAGTTAACGTTTATTTTATTTCAATTAATGTTTTTTTATGGTTTTAGTTGAACAATAATAGCCCTGGTGGGATGTTTTGCTTATTTGATCATTATTATTAACGCTCTCATGGTTTAAACTCTGTGAGCTTGTGTTTCTAGATGAAAACAGTTTTCAGATATATCTGGAGGCTAAATGTTGACCTGTAACTTGTTATTTCTAGATGCACACCATCTTGAAGTCCCTGATTTTGAAGAACCGGAAAAAACGCAAATGGTTAAGTCAATGTCCCACTCTGTATCACAAAAGATCGATCAGCATCTGGATGGAGAAGATTACCCAAATAATTACACACCAGATTCAAAGAGCCAAGGCAAACCGGATCCCCAGCAAGCTTTTGTGATCGAGATCTTTGGCGATACTCAACGGAAAAAGCGCTCGCAGTCGTTCACCAATAACATGTGTTCTCCCAACTTCCAGTCTTCTCTAAAAAGCAAATTAGACAAACGGAAAAATGGAGAACGGTCCAGCAATAATCCACCCACACAGCAGTTCACGATTCCCCTCAAAGGTTCAGATGGTCCTCAGCGGGCCGGATCTCTCAGACGAGAAAAGACCGAAATCCGTATGAGCACCTCTGACTTCAGCTCCCGCTCTGCATCTAAAACTTTCGGCAGTGTCGGCCGGAGGTCCAAATTATCGCAGGACTTTGCTGCGGAGTTGCTAAGGGTGTCGAAACCCAGTCCTGCTCCAACATGGGACAAGAACTCGACTTGGGTGAAGACCCCATCTTCTAATGCTGGACCCTCCGTGACAAATCAGAGTTTTCCTGCTACGTCTCACACAGTGAATCAGTCAATCAGATCTCCCTCTGCACCAATGGAAGACAACAATACAGAGGCCAAAACTTTGGTTCCCAAACAGCAGGAAGAGGAGGACAGTTTAAGTGATGCAGGTACCTATACCATTGAAGCTGAAAGTCCAGACAAAGAGGTTGTGGAGGCACGGAGCTTGATTGATAAGGTACTTGGAAATCAGATTTAAGGAGCCAATATATAGGCTGTTACTTGGCTGATATGCACTGTAAACCCTAACACTAGTGTTTTATAACATTTCAAGCTTGTTTTGAATAGTGGTCAACCGATATATCAGCCGATATTTTTTTTTTATTTTTTTTTGTATATTGCAATCCATTGGCCGTCCTTTATTTTATTTTTGGCTGATATGCACTGTAAATCCTAACGCTAGTGTTTTATAACATTTTAAGCCTGTTTTAAATAGTGGTCAACCGATATATCGGCCGATATTTAGCATTTTTTAATACTGGCATCCATTGGCCATTCTTTTTTTCTTGTTTGGCTGATATGCACTGTAAACCCTTAGACTAGTGTAATATCACATTTCAAGGGAGTTTTGAATAGTGGTTAATTTATATTTCTGCTGATATTTGGCTTTTTTTTTATATATATCCGCATCAGCCATTCATTTTTTTCTGTTTGGCTGAGATGCACTAAAAAAAACCTTTTTTATCACATTTTAAGTGTTTTGAACAGTGGTCGACCAATATATTGGCTGTTTTTTTTTTTATATATATATATATATATATATATATATATATATATATATATATATCTATGTATATCTGCATCGGCCATACTTTTTTTTTCTTTTTTTTTCTTTTTTTTGGACTGATATGTCAGAAGAGGGATTTATACTTCACAGACAGGAGACTTTTATTTAGAATCTTTTATTTAAATTTTTTTTCATATATATTCATTTTTAAATGATATTATTTAATACATTTTGCAAAAATAAATCTAGATTTAATTCCAGCAATTGTTGTGCATGTTTTGTTTTTACTATCTTTGAATTAAATGTTGTTATATCGTATAAATCTGCTTTATATCAGCCATCAACAACATATAAATATCGGCTAAATATCGACATCACCTTTCAAAAAAATCCATATTCTTCGTCCACTAGTTTTGAATATTTCATCCAGTCAAGAGTCAAAGAGTTCCAGTCATTTGGAAACAAACATATTCATGCATGCTTTATCATTAACAGGTGTTTGGTGTTTGTGACAACAGCAAAACCTCAGCAGTTAAGCCTATAGTTGCTGACACTGAGGGTCACGATAGTCTTCTACTCAGTAGCTTAAGCCCAAAATTGGGTCTGTACTCAACAGACCTTAGTGACACAGCCAAGGGTCCTGTACAGGTAAACTCACTCCGGATCTTGGGCATCAGTAGATCTATCTGTCATCTTACTCAATCACCACAATCTAAGAATTTTTCAGTGTGATTTGGATCTTTCTTTGGGAACTTCTCAAAGCTGTTTTGATGGCTTGATGTCTTTTGGCTCTTTCCTGCTTCTGGATGATTATGGATGGGTGATTTGAATCTCTGAAGAGCCTAATCTCTTTTATGGTTGAAATATTTTCATTTGGTATATAATGAGATTTTCTTTGCCATACTTCAGTATCTATGTAATCAATATTTGATAATATATTTAATGTTTAATAAGGTTTCTGTAACATTCAGACAGTAAATAATGTTAAGGATCAATAAAAATGTTATATGACATTAATAATAATAATAATAATGTTATTATTGTTATTTTAAAAAGCCTAACCATTTTACTTAAATTATTTTTGTTTTTGTTTTATTAAACATGAAATTTCACTTTGTGCTAATTACTTCACATAGCTGTAGATTAACATTATGAGAGTATTAATAAATATTTGGACAATTAATTCAGATATTTACAATGATTTCTGGTTGGATCTAGAAGGATTTAATTCAAAGTTTACTTAAAATATATGACACACAAGGCAAGTTTATTTCTATTTTATTTTTTTTAAATAAAATAATTTAATCAAATATGAAAGATAAGAAATAAAGAGAAAATTCAATGTATTTTTTTTAATCAAAGAAATGTCAAATGTATATTTTTTTAATTATTAGATTGGCTGTTTCTTGAATGATTTCAATTGATATTTTCACAAATATTTGCAATATTTGTTCTTAGCAGTTCTGAGAACTAGAATGATTATTCAAGGCAATTTGACTTGAAAGATAAACTGACTTAACAGATGAAGTGAGAATATCTCAACATGACTGGGATTCCATTTTTAAAATGCTATGATATAGTAAGTGTTTGCATCTAATCAGTCAGTTTTATCTTTTCTACAAATGCAGTCGATGACAACATTAACGCCCAAAGGCACTAGGTGGATTTCTCATTGGGCCAGTTTGGCTGACACCTATTCAGACTCTGGTACTGCTTCAGGACTGTTTGATATGCCAACACAGGTGGATCTTTCCACCGGAGGTATGGATACTTTGCTTGGTTCAATTGTTTTCTTGCCTTTTGTCTTTTCTAGCGCGTTTCATTTACTCTATTTGTTTTAAAGCTGGTGAAAAGAACATCCACCAGGTCATGCTTAACCGAAGGTCTGACCACTCAGAATCAGGCCAGAGCAGCAGATCAAGACGAGTTCTGCCTCAGGTTCCTTCAAAGGAAAAGATCCAGACACCTCCACCCACGATACACATCCAGCCGGACACTTACCTGTCTGGTGTGGAGAAAAGTTTACAAGATCTAAAGCAAAAGTGGGATCCAAGGAAACGGAGCGTACAAGATGATCTAGATCCGGACAGCTTGAGCGATGCCAGCAAATCTGATGATGGCTCTGTGGTTGAGCAATGCAGGAAGACTCCTGATTCGACCCAGAAGACATGGAACCGGTCTACTAAGACCAGTCAAGAAGAGGCAAAAGACCAGGATTCACCTACCAAGTTCTCCACAGCAACGTTAACACGACAGCAGGGCAACCTTAGCAAAAGCTACTGTTCACCACCCAACATTGATCAATCAGCTGACTCTCTTGGTGGAGACAATTCAGTTTCCATTGTTAGACAGGAAAGTTATACCAAAGAAAGGGCTAGCGACAACATCCACTTGTCCAGATTGCCCCAGATATCTAGTCAACCTTCTAGCAAAGATGCTTTTAAAGGTGTAAGCAATAAAGAGACTCAGTCCTACCTCAAAAACAATGAGCATGTTCTAGCATCTCTGGAAGCCAAGCTTCTGGAGCAACACCAGCAGCAAGACAAAAACGGTCGCTCCCATCTGGAGGACTCCTTCTCGGGAGAATCGGACACTTCTAGTACAATCAGCGGGAAAAACGCTTCTGTTTCTGTGCCTAGGAAGCCAGTGGTCCTCAAAGGACTCTTAAGAGGTTTCAGAAAACAGAAGACCTCTGATGATCCATCGTCTGAGAAGAGCAAATCCGGGATAAAGGACAGCGATGGCAAGGCAGATCCAGGCAAGGATCGTTTTCTGCTCCATCGTAACCCTAGTTCTCAAGATTGCGGGGTTGATGTTCAAAGTACCACCACACAACACTTGCCAGACGCCGTCTCCGACCAAGAATCAAGTTCACTACCTTTGAATAAGTACACTATTCCTCTTCAGATGGAAGGTACGAGCAAATCGAAAGTACACACTGCTCTAGCTCGCTCCAGTAGCCTCTCTGCTCCGAAACCAACAAGGGCTTCGATGCTTCGCCGAGCCCGTTTGGGTGAAGCATCTGACAACGAAGGCACCGAAACCGATCGGACGTCTCAAAACTCTGACGTCAACCCCTGGGCAAACAGTCGAGGCGCTCAGGAGAGCAAGAAGCTTTCTCGATTGGACATGTTGGCTCTACCCAGGAAAAGGACGAGCTCCTTTAACACGCCAAGTGATACAGAGTCTTCCAAGAGCCGGACGGGATTTTCTAACCGCAGCACAGAGTCAGGCAACACTGTGCGGAAAGCTTCAGTGCTGGATCCCAAGGCTCTTCTGCGGAAGGTTTCCAATGCCGTGAACAGACAACCGATCATCTGCGGACGCTCAAGCAGTGCCAAATACGCCAGTAGCAGTGCCAGTAAGTATAATGCTGCTGAAAGGGTTTTCTGTTCGCTTGTTTCATAGTAAGATTTCCAGAAGGTTGGTCAAATGTTAGGCAAACGTTTCCAAGATGGCTATTTTGGCTTTGCATCTATTTATCAGAGTGATGAGCTTCCAAAACAACAAAAGTACGAGACATTTCTGATCTAAAATCAAGTTCTTTCACTGTCTCTGAATGTATCTTCCAGTGGTCATTGACTTGATTTATGTGCATTTGTTTAAGCAACAACTGGGCCAATGACCATCTTCAACTAACAAGGCCATGGTATTTGTTTCCAATTTTACTAATGTTTGAAGTAGCAGATAACCAGATTACAATACTTAAAACTTAACAGGCAAATTGTGAAAATCAAGGTAATTTATATTAACCGTTCTTTTGGGCAGTTGAACCCCGTTGATGAATGGGAAGTGGTTTTTGGTTTTTCGGGTGTCTTCTCACATCTCTGTCTCTTTCTCCTCTTGCTTTTTTTATTTTGGTTTCTCTCCCATCCTTGGTGTACCAAACACTCCTCATTCCCAATTTCCTGGGCCAAGGCTCCAGGAGGCATCAGAAGGGTTCAGACTACGCCTCCACCTCGGAGGACGAAAATGAGTCTAACCATAGCACCCCTAAACATAAACGCTCCCATCATTCAGGATCCCAGCAGAACCCCAGAATCCAGCCGGCAGGTCCGATGCGAGCCATGCCCTGCTCGAGACACTCCGAGGGGGAAGGACACGAGAGCAACGCCTTCCAGAACTGGACGTCTCATAGCGCTGAGATCGCCAGGTGGGGAAACACCAAAATAGGACTGCAACGACTGATTATTTAGATAATTAATCGAATGATTATTAGAACGTCTAATCAACGATTATGTAAACGGTTAATCGACTAATTGGGATTATTCCAAGGAATTATTGACCATTCTTTCACCGATTATTTGAATAATCTGCGATTGTTTCAACGATTAATCGGTTAATCGATGTTTGTTCCAATGACTTATCAACGGTTGTTTCGGTTGTTGATTAATTGACTAATCTGCGATTTGTTCCTACGATTTATTGATGATTGTTTTTATGATTAGGCCTAATTTACTAATCTACAATTGTTTCAGTGATAAATTTACAATTATTTTGACGATTAATCGACTAATTTGCGACTTTTCCGACAGTTAATCGGTAGACTTGGATCATTGAGCTTTTGCATTTAGTTAAAATATTGAGTTATACATATTCTAACTTGTACATAAAGCAAGGTGATCACTTCAGCTTTTGAAAATGCCACGGTTATATTATTATTACAATTGTATTACTATTACAATAAAAAAAATTTTTTATATAATTTTATTATATAAATTATATTTTGGACACAAAATGAGAAGACATACAGAAAGACGTTCTCATTCATCATGTAATTAGATATATGAAAAATTTAATGACTGATTTAATGCGGTTAGCATTGCATGATTATATAGTTTATTATAATATAGATAAGACAATTTCAGATAAACCATATATTGTCATAGTTGTGTGTTTATTAGTCACGTTGAATTAATGAAAGCAGTTAAATCTGTTTATTCAGCTGCAGCGATTGGCATTTACTGGGTTTCTTTGTTTTAGGCCATCCTTAAAAATATTTTGGTTTGCAGTAACGGTAAAAAAAAAAAAAAAGGGTCGGTAGGTAGGTCTATTTTTTTTCAAGTTTCAATGTAAAAAAAAAGTACATTTTGGTGATGGTGATTACGTAGGTATGAATTTAAACAAATTAGCATATTGTGATGTCACTGACTGGGTCTTCAACCCAGCCTTCGGGCGCATCACTGCAAACCTCATTTTGATGCAGGCTATATAGACCACAAACAAGTTGAAATCTTTGTCAAAAACATGTTTATTGCATGAATTTCAGGTGAGAAGAAAAAAAATTAGGTACAGTTATACTGTTTTACTTGCATCCACCGCTAGGTGTCAATGCAACCTACAAATGAGAGACCGTTTACTTTGCTTTCTTGGGTTGTCACTTTTATGAAAAAAAATCCTGTTTGATTTGAGTGACAAGTGTTCATTGAATCGATTATAAAATCGATTTTGCACAATGCACAATGACAAACAGGAGTGCAACATTCTCGAAAAACAATAAGCAGAGTGGACTGCCATAACAATGCAAAACATTTACTGCAGGCTTCAAAATGGCTGTTTACACGATTAGAAATGTCAACAATAAAAAATCGCTTAGGCGATTCTAGCCCGAATCTGTATCTGTATGCATGAGACTGAATACCGGCAGAATTCACATTTCTGTTGTAAAAAGAAAACATTGTGCAGAAGTATTATTTGCTGTTATGTGTGCGTGTCTGAAGCTGCAGTTGCTGTGTGACAAGTGTTAAAAAAAATAAAAAAAACTCGGACGCGCTCCGAGAGAAGCCCGTTAAAATCAGTTTCCTATTTTCGTTTTCGAAACTTGGTTGATCCAATCGATTCGTGCAATAGATTTTCGAACATAAAGTGACAGTCGACTAGGGCTGAGTGATATATCTAACGATCTGGGCACAGTTTTTCCAGAACTTCGTGCCGAGTTAAAGCGGTCTCGAACTGTTTTAATGCATTTTTTTGATATATTATGGTGCCCGAACCCGTATGACTTTTAAAAGTGACTGCGAACATTTAGTTTACTGCAGCCGCAGCCATCATTACCAAGCGCGAACCATTGACTCTGACAGTGAATGAGAGTATGAGACGAAGCGAATGCACAGGCCACAGTGTGGCATCCGTTAACCAATAGTTTTCTTTTAAATAAAGAACGTAGCCTTCGTTTGTATGTAGGCCTAGGCAATTTATATATTTACAATACTTACTAAAATATAATTAATATTATTTTATTGCTTTTGTATTAGTTGTTTGAAGAGTAAAAAAAAAATTGGTCGGTCTTAACGCCCTCTTAGCGCCCTCTGGCCTTCGGATGGAGATTTACTGCTAATCACAGAACCGTGCTTCACTGAAGATACGGATTAAAATCCCAGCTTTTGCCTAATCGCGTTTACGATTTCATTTCGATTTATCGTGCAGCCCTAACAGAAAGTCAATTTATTATAATTGAAAGTGACACTGATACTGTTTTTTTGTTTAATGCTATAAAGCTGAATGTAGCCATCTGCAAACTTGGACACATTGCTATTATCAGATGCTTTCTTAACTGCTTTTTTCTCACTGTTGTCATATTTGCTGTGTTTGTTTTATTATTGAGAGGGAAGCGCCCAGCACATATTTACACATTCATCTAAACATCACTCAGAGCAGCGTCGGGATATTCACTAACAGTAAATTAATTATTTTAACCCCTAAGCGAAGAGCGAAAATGAACTTCGCCATAAGTATATTGGGGTCTTTACTCATGGCAGCTTTTTTTTGTTTGTAGTTTTGTAAAACTCTTACATTCTCATGAGCTCCGTCGTCTTCTGTTGAATTTCCTCTAGGAGGGCTAAATTTGTCTTTCGCTACAGCGCCACACTGGTCAAAGGGTGTTACTGCAGGCCCTTACATTAGGGCATATGATACTGTTCAGCAACAAATATATTCGACTAATCATTTCAGACCTATACCAGAATGACACGCTTATAAAATCAGCAATCCATTTTATTCCAATTTTATTTAGATAATAATTGGCAAATGAACCACATTTCGTTTTACTTAAAATCTCAATCAGCTGGCTCAGACTCTCTCTTCCAGAGCTATAGCACTAGGTATAATAATCATGCAGAAAGAAGAAGCTTCCAGTTCTGTTTCTCAATAAATAAGTTACATAATGACAACAATAACTTCTTCTTATGGTTTTAATTCAAGCAGGATTCTGTTACTTCAAAAACATTATAATCACAGTTTAAAAAAGCATTAGATGTAACAAGTAATAATTTTTTGATGTCAATTAAAAAAATAATAATAATAATACAAATAATGCATATTCTTTGTTAGATTGAGTCAAGACTTGGCCAAAGATTTGGCTATTCTGGCCCAAGAGATTCATGATGTTGCTGGAGACACAGAAGCTCAGAATGCTTCAACAGATAAGAAGGGACCAGCCATATCTACCCGTGAAGAGGTACCGTTCATAATGTTTCTACGTTCAACAGGGAGGCTTTTATTTGATCAAGAATACAGTAAAAATAGTGAAATATTTTTGCAATTTAAATTAGCTGTTTTCTATGTGAATATCTGTTAAAACATAATTTATTTCTGTGATTAAACGCTGAAATTTCAGCATCATTGCTCCATTCTTCAGTGTCACATGATCTGAGAATTTTACAGAGAGTGATTTTCTGCTCGAGAAACATTTCAGAATTTCTAAAAAATTAAGTACGGTGTTGTTTTCATGCTCTTTCAGTTGCGGCACCAGATTCCAGAAGCCGGTCTGAATTTCCAGAAGGAATCTCCTTCTGCAGCGATGGCTGACGAGTCTGAGCAGATCGTTAGTAATCGACAGAGCATGAGAGCTAATGAGGTAGTAGCGCTACTCTTCTCTTTAGGATAACATCAGTTGTTGTAACTCTATTTGACCTGTAACTCCTCCTCCTCCTTCTGTCAGCTTACACTGAACAATACGATGCTGAATCCAGTGTCCCAACTGTCTCTCGCCATCCGGGAAAACACAGAGCAACTGACGGAGAAAATCAAGTAAGACTCGTTTGCTTTTCACATGTACTTATTTTGACACACATGTTTATGCTGTATTGTTTTTCCTGTGTTTTTCTGTTTTTCTTGTATTTTTCTGTTTTCCTTGTATTCTTCTGTTTTCCATGTATTCATGTTTTTCTTGTATTTTTCTGTTTTTTTTGTATTGATTTTCTTGTATTTTTCTGTTTTTCATGTATTCTTTTTTTCTTGTATTTTTGTTTTTCTTGTATTTTTCTGTTTTGTATTATTGTATTTTTTTATTATCTTGTTTTCTTGTTTTTGTATTTTTCAGTTTTTCTTGTATTTTCCTGTGTAAGTGGTTTGAGAGGGTGCAATAAATGTATAAATATTATTTTTTTTTATTATTTTTATTAATATTACTGGGGTTGTAATGTACATGTTTTCATTCTCATATCTATTCTTTCAGGGTTTTGTTTCATAATAAAATGGATGTTTTGGAAGAAATTGAAGCAAACATCAATAAAGCTGATGTTTCTCCACCACTGAAAACATCAAACAAGGTGTGTGTCTTTTATTCCACCTTAAAATGTTACAGAGTGCTTTTGTATTTATTTATTTATTTTATAAAATCATTGGTAATGTTGAATGAAGTTATAAATTAATATCTTATTTTATTTATTTATTTATTTTTTTATAATTTTTTAATTCAAGGGCTGTATTAGAGAAGCAGAAAATGATAGTGGTGCATTTCAGTGTTAAGTATAATTAACATACTATTTTATATATATATATATTTTTATTTTTTATTTTTTAGAATTATTTAATTTTTATATTTTCTGTTCTTTGCTTTTAGTAAGTTTTGCAAATTTTGTTGTTTTCGTCTTTTTTCATGTTTTACATTTTATTTTATTTTTTATTTTATAAAATGTGTTTCCAGACTTATATAAGTTTAATGAAATCTCAGTTTTGTTGTAATTCAATTTTAGTTAAGGTTTTGCAATTTTTGTTGCTTTTGGCATTTTTATTAGTTTTTGTTTTATTTATATATATATATATATATATGTATGTGTGTGTGTATATATATATGTGTGTCATTGAGATGCTTTAATAGTTTTTATAATTTTTTTTACATGTACTATTTTCATTTATATATATATATATATATATATATATATATATATATATATATATATATATATATATATATATATGTATATGTGTATATATGTATATGTGTATATATATATATATATATATATATATATATATATATATATATATGTGTATGTATGTTTGTTGTTTGCATTTATTTTTTATATTGTATTTTAATATTGTATAGATAGACCGATTAAATGAGAAATAAAATGTGCTAAAATAAAATAAGTAACTTTTTTTTTAATTCACTTAATACTACTTTTATTTCAAGTAATGTGGTCAAGTTAACTGTGGTTCATATCTAAATATTTCTAATGCTCAATGGTTTTAAATCAATAAAAAGGTTTTGCTCGTCTTGTAGGAGATTGCATCTATTCTCCGAGAGCTGCAGAGAGTCCAGAAACAGCTGGAGGGTCAGTACATCCAAACCTAACACTTTTTTTTATTAATAGTTTTTTACCAGTTCCCACACACTCAGGAAAAAAAGGTACAAAAGTTGTCACACAACACACAACACCTTTTGTACCTTTTAAAAAGGTACCGCCCCAGTGACCGCTTTTGTACTTTTTTTATTTTTTCTGAGAGTGCAGTGTGTGATATTAACCCCCACTCGTGTCTCCTTCAGTCATCAACACGGTCATCGATCCTCGAGGAAACCCTGATCTCAGTCGCACGCTTGCTTCAAGAGACACGACCCATCGCCGCATGTTCAGGAGCACAGATCGGGAGACTCCCCCGATGTGACGAGACGCTCCCAAAAACCACCTCTAGTCACTTTGAGATGATATCAGTCGAATCGAATCTCTTTCACCTGTTTGACGCACATTTGCACTTTTCTATTCCTCACAACAAGCCTGGATGAGATCTCACCTGCTTGTGGCTTTGAGAAACCGCAGAATCTGGCATTAAATGTAAATACACTGGTGTTGATTTTCTTTTTCTTTGTTATATTGATGGTTGTTTATGGATATGTACGGTTATGTAATTTACATCATTATTTAAATCACTTTGTCTCTGTTGGACGGGGTTTGTATGTTAAAGATCATTAAAGAATTAAAATGCATGAGTTCTGTCTTTTTACTGCAAACAACATGCTGAGATGCATATTTAGGTTTTATATATATGTGTGTGTCTGTGTCTGTGTGTGTGTGTGTTATTATTATATATATTTTTTTTTACCAGTTTTTTTTTTTTTTTTTTGTCTGATTTGAGTTTAATATCATAAACTCTTTAACAACAAATTTAAAAAAAAACATGTTATTTTAAATAAAATGACAATGAACTGAAACTGAAACTAAAATATATAATAAAATACTAGTGATATAAATATAAAAAATAAATAAAAATATAAAAAGAAACTTATTTATTTCAGTTTAGCTATTTGCCAAGGCAACATTTCTTTTAGTTTAATTTGATGTATTAAAGTAACTAAAAGCAAAAATAAAGGTGAGATAAAATTAAGAAAACTATTAAAATGTATTTAAAAAAAAAAAAATACAACGGACGAATTAAAACTTAATATAAAGTGAAAACAAAAATATATAAATAAAAACTAATCCAGAATATTTATAAAATCCACAATAGTATCTCAATACTAAAATGATTTTACTGGAATTATTTTTTTGTTATTTTACAAATATTAGTAATGCAAATCAAGACAAAAATAATAATTACGACATTTTTTTCATAAAATATCACTGACGTGAAAATGCCCTGCAAACATTTATTATTGGTTTTCTAGAACAAATATCTAATAAAAAATAAAAGAAATGAAGATACAAGCAAAATGACAAGATATTAAGTCTTGTTTTATTACAAAAAAAAATGTTTTCAAAATTAAGTGAATTTAAGCCTAAAAACAAGAAAAATAAACTTAATCCAGAGGGAGAACGAGATTATTTTTCTGACTCCATTAGCAGATATAATTCTTGTTTTAAGATTTAAACTCCCTTTATTTAATTATTTAATCACAAGCCATTTTGCATCTTGAATAAATGTCTTGTTTTCAAGATGTTTACTGGAAAACAATACAAAAATACAGAGGAAGAACATATTTTATTTATTTATTTATTTGTTGCAGTCTTTAAGTCTCTCTTTGATCACAACCCATTATAACCCTTAGTTCCTCCTCACTCGTTATCACTCCTGGACGTGCATATAAAGCTGAAGTAAACATGTCTACATGAAGCTCTGATGATAAATGCTTATGTAAGCGTCATGCACTGAAGCTCTGTTCAGTCGTATTTCTGCTGAAATGAAACTGAAGTCTGCTGTTATACTCAGAAGAATCGGGAGTTTCTGACACATCTCTTTCACGCTCATTAATGACTGACATCAGTGCACTGATTGAGGTTTGTGATATTAATATTATACAGCATGCAAACACAATATTATTGTGTAATATACAGTATCTGTGTGACGGCTATAAGACGCCTCATTTAAACCTTTTAATGCTAATGTGCACAAAAATACTTTATAAGCCTGAGTTTTAAATTAATGCATCAATTTAAACATGAAGATTACGTTTTGGAAAAATACCATTTATGTCTTTCTGTTTCAATGTGTTGAGGTTTGTCTTTAAACGTTTGTAAATGATTTCTGATTTAAAATGGACAGAAGATGCAAGTCTGTAATCAAACTGTAATTATAAATGTCTTCTAGTCCTCTTTATGCATTTTCACCATCTGCTTTCATAAACCTTCATATTCTATAAAAAAATGCCTTTTGATGCCTAATTGTTTTAAATTTGATTTGAGATATTAGAAACTAGAAAGTGATGTTGTAAATGGATCTAATTATCTTAATTCACATTAGTTATTAGTTTAGCACAGATTCAATGTTTTATTTTTATTTTATAAATATATATATGTATATATATATAACGGTTTTATTTATTTATTGTTTTCTAATAATTATTTGTATTTATTTATTTATTTTTATTAGTTTATTTTCTTATTTATTTGAATTGTTTCAATCATTTTTATTTATTTATTTTATTTACTTTTATTTATTTTTCATATTTATTTTTTATTATTAATTCATTAATTTATTTACTTTTATTATTTTCTTATTAAATTGTTTCCATCATTTTTGTATTTACTTATATTTAGTTTTCTTATTTATTTATTTATTATTGTTTTCTTTCTATTATTAATTAAATGATTTACTTATATTATTTTCTTATTTATTTTAAATTATTTCCATTTAATTTAATTTTACTTATATTTATTGATTACATTTTTTATTAATATTATTTACTTTTTTATATAATTTTTTTCCTTTCTATTTATTTATTTCTGTTTAGTCCTTACTAGTATAGCTTTTGTTTTTGTCACATGTGAAATCTGACGTGAGACGTGATCCACAGATGTCTGAAAGCCCCGTGAATATTAGGCCAGTGTTGAAGTGACATAAAAGAAAGCAGAAATGAAAAGCGAATGAGGAACTTATGAGACTAATGAAGCATTTTCCCCTTTGTGTGTCAGAAGAGAAATCATCAGCACCTGCTTCATCATGCCAGCGTGAGTCTCACACACACACACTCAGTGCTTTCTGTTGATTAATGACTGACTCAGTGATAAACGCTTGTTTCCAGATCTTCACGGTTGCTGGAGGGTCATGAACTGACGTCTCCGTACAAGAGTCTTCATGACAGCTATGTGTCCGATCGCAGGGTGAGTGTCTCTTTCACAGCGTCTCGTCTGATGTTTTCTATCTTGTGATGTTTCTGTGCTCTCAGGACTCCAGGTGTCCCGTCTCGGCTCTGCTGGCCGCTGCATGTCTGCTGCTTTTGGGGATTTTATTGGCTGTGACAGTGATAGAGGTGTTAAAGAATGAGGATCGAATCCACGAGGCTCTGAATCCTCCTCAGACACAGACGTGCTGTAATCAAACCGGCCTCATCGAGCAGAGCAGGTGAGCTCACTTCCTGTTTTCATGCTTTCACTTCCTGCCACCTTCAGCTCTTCTGCGTCACACTTTGAGTTTAAGAGCAGCTTCTGTTTGGATTTGGATTACGCTGAATGCATGGCCACTGAGAGCTGAGCTTTAGTTTACATTCAATTTCCTTTTCTTTTAAAAATAAAACCCACTTGTGAATTTCCCGTGGAGTTTCGTTCTATTTTTAAAACGTCACATTTCTTAGACGTGCATCTGAATGCTTTTGATTGATATGAACCCGAAAACCCCCGGAAAAAGGGGATATTCACACCGTTATTTAATTTAGATTTGTTTGTTTGTGCTGAACTTTAGTTCAGTTTAAACCGAAGCAAATGCAACTGCTTTGACATTTACAGAAGTATTCTAAAATTATGAATTTAGTTATAAAATGTCTATTATAAAATTATTGTACTTCTAAATTCATAATATTTACATTTTACATTACAGTTTACTCTGCTCAGTTCAATCTTACAACAGATTGAAATATTTTTAAGTGCCACACAATGGAATTAATTAATTTTTTGGGGATTGTTTTATTTATTTATTTGACGAATTCAGTGTTTGTTAGTGAATAGTGTTCAAAATGCTTTGATACAGTGTTATTTTTGTGTCAATTATATATTATTATAGTTTTTGTTAATATTTTGAGTTACGTTTTAATTTAATTTTTAATCCAATTGTTACTTATTTGGTTGTGTGTTTTTGTCATGTGTTTTTTACATAACATTTTCAAATGAAACAAAAAAAATGTTAAGTGTAGCTTGGAAACTAGTTGAAATAAAAATCTTTTAATTTTAATAATTATACTTTTGAATTATTTAAATACCTCACATTTATTATAAATTGATATGTACGCGATTGAAAGAAATATTGTTTACATATGCACTTTATTTTAGTAAAATTCTGTAATATTATAGGTTTTATTAATATATTTTTAATCAATTTTATTGTCTGTTTTCATTTTAATTTCAAAGTTTTAGTAATTTTGTTGTGTGTTTTTGTCATGTAGCGTGTGTGTGTGTGTGTGTGTGTGTGTGTGTGTGAAACTAATCAAAAATATGTTGTTTTTTGGGAACTACTTTAAATGTAAATCTATTTATGAACAGAGATCAGAGAGCAATATTTCAGATACATGTATTTAAAATATGTATTTGTATTTTAAAGCCTTTCAATGAAAAAATAAAATGTCATTTCCATTTAAGTACATTTTTCCACACAATATTTTGTATTTGTATTTTAAATACATTTTCATGTATTTTTGCCAATTTTTGATTATGAATTAATTTTTTACAATTTTGAATTTTACGGACTTCAGTTCATTTTTCTGATGAAATATTTATAAAAGACTGATTTATTTTGAATGCCAAAACAGAATTGAACATTCTTGACCAATATTAATTTGTTCATTAATTCATTAATTCGTTAGTTCATTCATTCATTATTCGTTCATTCAATCGTTTATTAATTAATTCATACATATTAATTAATTCATTCATTTATTAATTTATTAATTCATTCATTCATTTGTTCATCCATACATTCAATTATTAGTTCATTCATTCATCCATTCGTCAATTCGGTCATTCGTTCATTCATTTTTAATTAATTCATTATTTTATTAATTCATTCATTTGTTCGTTCATTCATCCATTCATTCATATATTAGTTTGTTTATTCATTCATTTATTATTTTAGTTATTAGTTCATTCATTCATTCATTCATCCATTCGTTCATTCATTCATTCAATTCTTTCATTTATTTAATTCGTTCAATATTTAATTCATTCATTCATTCGTTTGTTCATTCATTCGCTCATATATTAGTTCGTATGGTCATTCATTCATTTATTAATTTGGTTATTCATTCATTTGTTCATTCATTCATTTATTCATCCATTCATTCATATATTCATTTGTTTGTTAATTCATTTATTTATTCATTCATATATTCATTTGTTTGTTCATTCATTCATCCATTCGTTCATTCATTCATTTAATTCTTTCATTATTTTATTCATTCATTCCTTTGTTCGTTCATTCATTGATTCATTCATATATTAGTTCATTTGTTCATTCATTCATTTATTTATTAATTTGGTTATTCATCCATTCATTCATTTATTCATTCATTTGTTCATTCATTCATATATTCATTTTTTGTTCATTCATTCGCTCATATATTAGTTCGTATGGTCATTCATTCATTTATTAATTTGGTTATTCATTCATTCATTCATTTGTTTGTTCATTCATTCATCCATTCGTTCATTCATCCATTTAATTCTTTCATTATTTTATTCATTCATTCATTTGTTAATTAATTAATTCATTCATTTGTTTGTTCATTCATTCATTAATTCATTCATATATTTGTTCATTCGTTCATTTATTAAATTTTTAATTAGTTAGTTTGTTCATTCATTTATTTATTTATTTATTTAGGCATCATGGAGTTTTTATTATAGCTTTTATTAATATTTTTAAGGAACTTTATATTTTCTGTTTTTATTTCATTTTTAGTAATTTTGTTTTGGTTTATATATAAATATAAACATACTGTATGCACACACATATATATATATATATAGATATTAACAAGATCAACAGATCGTGTGTTTTGTATGGAGAATGATTCAGTAAAGCGAGTTATTAATCTGGTTGTGTGATTTCTCCCAGTATTGTCCTGGTGGAGAGTTTTCCTCTGGGCCTGGATTACGGGAGAAACGTGAGCGCTGGAGTGAATCTGTATGAAGCCTGGAAGGATCTTCTGTCTCGAGCCTCTAAACAGATCGACGTGGCGTCGTTCTACTGGTGTCTGACCGGCGAAGACATCAGCGTGAACTCGTCCAGCGACAGACAGGTATCTTCATCCACGACTGATGCGTCTGAAAGTGCTGCTGTTTCTGAAGATTGATGTCTTGTCTCTCAGGGCAGAGATATTTTAGAAGAGTTCAAGGCTTTACCGTCCAGGAACGTGTCTGTGCGCGTCGTCACCAGCATCCCAACTTTAGCTCCCAACTCAACCGACCTGAAAGTCCTCAAAGAACAAGGTCAGGATTTGATTTGAACAACTTCAGACTAGTTTCAGCTCATTCTATCATTATTATTATTAATACATTTTTATTTTTTTCTCTTGATTATCTACTGAAAATAATCCAGAAATTGTCCGCAAGTTCTAACTAGTGTCATTTGAGCATTATTTTGTGTACTATTAAAGATTGTATTCATATTTTTGAATTAGCATTTCTTTTTCAGATTTCATTGTAATTATTAGTTAAATAATTTTTTTGTCATTTTTATTAGCTTTCTTTTTTATAATTTAATATTTAGGTCTAATTTATTTCCTTTGTTTTAACATTTAGTTTAATATGTATATTTTTTGTTTTCTTGTAAATTATAGATTTTTAACATTTCGTTGTGTTTTTGTATTTATTTACTTATTTTACTTTTTAGATTTAACAAATTTTTATTTCTGTTTTATTTTATATATATATATATATATAGTTTTTTATTTTTATTTAAAATTTTTATTTAATTCTTTTAAGTTATTTTGTTGTATTTTGACATTTTTATATTTTTTTTGGTATTAAGATTATTCCACTTTCAGTTTTGTATGTTGTTTATTTTAATTTGGCTCTCTTGTTATTTGGAATTTTATTTTATTAACTTTTCTATTTTTCTATTTAATTTTGAACTAGTTACATATTTTTATTTCAGTTTTAGTTCATTTCCAGTTAGTAATTCTAGTGCTTTAGTTAGTTGCAATTTAGTTTTTTTAGGGTTAGGGTTAATATTTTTAGTTTTTGTTTTAAATTGTTTTTTTGTTTGTTTTTTTTTTTTGTAATTTTGTTGTGTTTGGGTAATTTTTATTATTTGTTATATTATGATTTAGATAAATTTTTATTTCAGTTTTAGTTTATATATATTTATATTAAATTTTTTTTATATTTAGTTTTCATGTTACAATTGATAGTTTAATTCTTTTAAGTAATTTTGTTGTATTTTGTCATTTTTATAAATTTTTTGTATTTAGATTATTCCACTTTCATTTTTATATTTTGTTTATTTTCATGTTAGTAGCCATTTTATTTTAAACTTTTTCTATTTTTAGATTTAATTTTGAACTAGTTTAATTTTGTTATATTTATTACTGTTATTTCTCGCCTTAAATTTTATTTATTTTAATTGCATTTAATTTATCTCTCAGCTTTATATATATATATATATTTATATTTCCAGTTAGTAATTTTATTGCTTCATCTTAAACTAATTTCAGTTACTTTCATCTAATTTTTTTAACGATTACTAGGTTTAACATATTTTTATTTCAGTTTAGTTTGTTAATTTTTCAGTGAGTAATTGCAAGTTTAATTTTTTTAAAGTAATTTTGTTGTGTTCTGACCATAATTTTCAGTTTTAGTTTTTATTTATATTACTTTGGCGCTTTGATTAGTTGCCTTTTTTAATTTTGAGTTAGTGAATTATTATTTTTTAAAGTTTTTTTCTTTAATGTTACTGCTTCGATTCAATTTATTTTCATATCACTCTCAGTTTTAGTGTTTTAAGTATTTCCAGTCAGTACTTTTACTGTACTTCAGTCTGAGTGTTTCTGCTTGATTTGAGTTCAGCTGTATGTCAGTGACCGTGTGTGTTTGGATGCAGGAGTACAGATACGCCGCGTGAACTTCGGCCGTTTGACTAAAGGAATTCTTCACTCCAAGTTCTGGATTGTTGACGGGAAACACGTGTACATCGGCAGCGCTAACATGGACTGGAGAGCTTTGACGCAGGTGAAGGAGCTCGGTGTGGTCATCTATAACTGCAGCGCTCTGGCTGATGACCTGCAGAAGATCTTCCAGTCCTACTGGGTCACGGCTCCCTCCAACGCCTCCATCCCGGATCCGTGGCCCTCCGACTACGACACCCGGATCAACCAGGAGCATCCGCTGCTGCTCAACCTGAGCGGAGTCCAGAGCCAAGCATACATCACGGTGATCCACACAAACTCATCTGATCAGAGAAAACACAACATAAAGTGTTATCGTTCACTAGAACTGGTTCAGATAAAGATGAGTTATAAATATGATGCTAAACAGGAACAAAGATGTTTCTTGGCCAAACTATTTAAAACAACATTTAAGTACTAGAAGCAAAACTGATGTAAGTATAATAAAAATTACTCAAATTACGTTTTAATTTAACTTTATGTACTAAAAATTACTAAAAATTTAATTAACAAAAATGTATATCGACATCAAAAATACACAAAAAGCACACAACAAAATGACTAATACTTTAACTAAAATTAAAATGAAAAATTTAAAAATAAAACTGTTTGAAAATATTAATAAAAGCCACAATATTGTCTCGATACTAAAATAACAGTTAAACAGTAAAATTTTAAAAACTGAAGTAAAAAATAAAATAAAACAAAAAACAAAGCTAAATGGAAACAAATATAATAATTAAAATTACTAAGATTAAAATTAATTCGGCTAGTTTCTGAGTCAGCATAAAACGTTTTAATTTAACTTGATGTACTAAAAATTAAATTAACAAAAATATATATAGACATAAAAAACATACAAAAATTACAAAAAGCACACAACAAAATGACTAAAATTGTAACTAAAATTAAAATGAAAAATATTAAAATAAAACTGTTTGAAAACATTAATAAAATAACACGTTTGCCAGCACTAATTCAGTTTATTAATAAATTATATAATGATATATGTAACAGGGTGATTATATAATCAACTAAAATTGAAACATATATTTACTTGAAATAAAATAAACATTTACTGAAATAATATTAAATGTAAAAAAAATATTAGTTTAACTTGTACTGAAATAACTAGAACTGAACCCAGATAGCAACAGACTCCGGGGCGAATCCGCCTTCAAGTCGCCTGCTCCGCTGTACGCTCGGATTCAATTCGACAACGCGCACAGAATATGCCCCGCCTCCGCACAGCGCACTGTCAGTTTGCGGGCTCGTCACAGACGCTGGGCGGATTAACTAACCGGACGCGCCTTTTTCAATTATCATCGTCACTGAATCCTTCTCCTCACTGTGGAAAAGCTGGAGCCGACAGGTCGGTGAAGACTGAACACGGTAAGAGTAGTTAAAATATGCTTTATTTGAACAGTTGTATCAAGTAACTTTACCATTAATTGATTTTTTTGAATGTTTGTAATTTAAAAAAAAATGACTGTGGCCAAGTTAGCTCTTCAGTGTCATTAGCGTTAACTCAGATTTGAGTAAAAAGTAAAATATTTAATAAGCTTTTTAAATAAGGTTTCAGTCCAGTGTGACCTAAACGCAAATTTTCACTCCTTTCGAGTAAAATAGCAGGCAAGCTAATATTAGGCCTAACGTTACCTGTTTTTTTTCACTGAACTTCTAGTTGTTTGAGTCTATTTTTTTGTTTACATATGATATGACTATTCTCCACCTCATGTAATGTTGTTTCAGATCATTATTTCATATCATATTAATTCATAATTAATAAGTTACCGTGTGTGTGTGTGTGTGTGTGTGTGTGTGTGTGTGTGTTCTGTTGCAGCTTACAACTCATTCAAGTGCCACCAGTGTGTTTTTGGAGTATTTCTTCTTTCTATTTCATCTCGTTTGAGGAAAGTAAGATTAAAAACTGTTTTAAACTTGATTTTGTCAAATACTGATAATGGTCCACAACTACAGCTTTTAACATGTAATAAATGTGCCATTTCAAAAGATTCATACCATTATTTCTTACCATATTAATTCATGATTAATAAGTTACTGTTTGTGTGTGTGTTCTGTTGCAGCTTACAGCTCATTCAAGTGCCACCAGTGTGTTTTTGGAGTATTGCATCTTTCGATTTCATCTTAAACAAACATCTGAGTAAAGTAAGATTAAAAACTGTTTTAAACTGGATTTAGCCAGCTATTTTGTCAAATACTGATAATTAGGGCTGGACAATTAATCAAAGTACTCGAAACCGAAATTCTGAAGCTCTAACCAACGCAATTGACGTAAAACACAGAGACGGCGCACGAGCAGTGAGCCTTGCGTCTTCACTAAACTCTGTCAGTTGTATGTGTTTTATGGTTTGTGTATTAGCCTACGGTTTGCCAGTTTAGACATTCAAACGATTATATGATCCGATGTGTATTATATCGAGCTCGGTGCTCATGCTCAATAATTGAGGTAAAATGTTTAATTAATCGAGGTTTTGATTTTAGGTCATAATCATCAAGCCCTACTTATAATGGTCCACACTACAACTTTTAACATGTAATACACGTGCCATTTGTTTTCTAAAGATTCATACAAGGTTAAAAGTTTAAAACCTACGTTTTAGGCTGTTTCTTAGGTTGTGTTTGTTATTTGAAACGAGATTTGCATTCTATATAACACTGTGGAAAGCAGTGATGGAGTGTACATAGTATACAAAGAATTTTCAGAGAAGTTTTTGTTTAAAAACCTACTTTTTAGGTTTACAACCTACTTTGTTGGTTTCACTTTCATGCATCGGATTTAATCAAAATATCTTAATTTGTGTTCCGAAGATGAATGAAGGCCTTACGTGTGTAGAACAACATGAGGGTGAGTAATTAATGACAGAATTTTAATTTTGGGGTGAACTAACCTTTTAATATATAAGAAATTGACCGCATTTTTGTTACATTTTAGATTTCTTCCCTTGCAACTGTTGGGGGCCATGATACAAAACATGTCAGGTGGAACATCCTTTCCAGCATGTTCCATGATGATGTTGGGAGGAGGATCAACTGGAAGGGTGTGAATGGGGAAAAAAGTATTCAGCCAGACGGAGTCCAAGAAGTTCCTCCTGTGTAAGTAAATGTGGGAATGTCAGCGGGAGCAAACAGTTCTGACGCACACACAACGAGCAGGTACGAAACACATAGGGCGAGGGGAGATTTTCATTCAATCGCAGATGGTTTCATTATCTTGGCCGGATACAAAAGTCTGAGAGGATAAAAGTAATAAAAGCATAAATGTGTCTCCAAATATACCTGGGCGACCCACCCAAGTAAAGTCTATGGTTGCGTCTCAATCAGCTCCCTAGTTCAGTAGTCAGGGCACTGATCAGGGAGTCAGCCACATTAATTTACATGATATACTGATTCATCGACTTAGGAAGCTTTTGGAATTGACTTTGTTCTTTGACAACATGGCTGTTGTCGCATATTTTTGCTGTATGATTGGCTCTTATATTAATCCATATCGAATAAAAATGCCTAGGGCTTCTCATCATTATTGACATATTTTATCGCAATTCAATATAATATCGTTTATCTGCACAGCGCTATGCTAGAGCGCCAAAAGTTACATATTGTACCTAATAAATGTCAGGTTGTACACTTTTGTTTTAAAGGCAGTGGTTATATGTATCCTTTGAAAAAAAAAAAACTGGTAGCTTCAATGTGAATGAATTTTTTTAAATGAAAATCCGCTTGTGTATTACAGGTGCTGTGAGAGAGCCATGTATCACGTGCCGCCACTGATGAAGAAATCACAAAACGCACAATATATAGTGGGTCAGCCTGGCAGCTGATAAGGGAAGCTCAAGGAACGTCCCACTGTGAGCACCCAGCAGCAGAGTTCTTCAGAGCTTCATTGTTACCTTCAGTGTTTTGAACAGTTACAATAAAATAAAGGTACAAGGTTACTATTTTAGATAAATGTTTTTTTTATTGTTTTTTTTTATTCAAAGAATCAACTTGTTTTTAATTTTCTTTTCAAAGAAAATTAAATAAAATCCAGTTTCTACAAAAAATCAAATAAAAAATTAAGCAGTACAACTGTTAACAAAAAGATGTTGCTCAAATATTTACTCTTCTTAATGTTGTAAAGTCTTATTTTTCATTAAATAATAAATTAAAAAAATGGTACAATTTATGGTTGCATTTCCTTTACTGTAATAATTCTATTCAATACCAATTAATGAACATAATTAATCTAAAAATAATTACAGATTGTAAATGCATTTACAGACTTTTTATAGTTTTATTGTAACTGGCTAAAGTTCTGAATGATTTCATCATGTTTTATTAATATTAATAAAGGCAGACATTAAATATTCAAGCTTTTATAGAGCAATCCAGTCTATCTGATGTTGGTCCATTTAGATTTTAAATATTTCTGTGTAGCGAGTTGTGACCAGAGTACTAGTTTGAGAGTGATCTGAAAGGTATCCAGACCAAAACCCACTTAATAAACGGGTCCAGATCGGATCTGCGGCGGATGAACTACCTTATCGGCGGACACGGGGCAGGTCTGCCCCGGATCTGATCTGGATCCACAATCCTTATCTGTTCCGGATCCGCTGCGCTGTGCAAGTAGACTCCGTTCCGGACCCGTTTTGCGGATCCGTTCTGGAGCTTGTGATACCTCTGGGGCGGATCCGTTGCGGAGTCAGTTTGCTATCTGGGAAATAACAAAAAATAAATAAAAAAAGAAGCTGTAGCTTAAAAAAAGGTTTGTTTTTTAAAGACAGTTTATTCAACAAGGCTGCATTAAATCGATCAAAATACATTATTAATGTTACAGAAGATTTCTATTTCAAATAAATGCACTTTCTTATTACTTTCTGTTCATCTGTGAATCCTGAAAAATAAAATGCATCACAGTTTCCACAAAAAAAAACAAATTAATTAATGTTTTCAGCATTGATGAAATGTTTCTTTGCATATATTATTCTGATTTCTGAAGATCATGTGACACTGAAGACTGGAGGAATGATGCTGAAAATACAGCGGAGCATCACAGAAATAAATTATAGTTTAACACAGATTGACACAGAGAACTGACATTTGAAATAATAATAATATTTCACTCTTTTTAGCTCAAATAAACCCAGTGTTGGTATGTTTGCTCTTCTTCAGGCCTCTCCGCCGGTCTTCTGTCCGGACTCTCGCACACGAGATCTGGATGCGATCCTGTCGGCCATCAGAGGAGCTCAGGACTTCATTCATGTGGCGGTGATGGAGTTTTACCCCGCGTCCAAGTTCTTCCATCATCACGGGTAACAGGACACGAGTCTGAGAGTCTCCTCATGTGTTTCTGATGACGTTCCTCTCGCTCGGTGTTTCTGATGACGTTCCTCTCGCTCGGTGTTTCTGATGACGTTCCTCTCGCTCGGTGTTTCTGATGACGTTCCTCTCGCTCGGTGTTTCTGATGACGTTCCTCTCGCTCGGTGTTTCTGATGACGTTCCTCTCGCTCGGTGTTTCTGATGACGTTCCTCTCGCTCGGTGTTTCTGATGACGTTCCTCTCGCTCGGTGTTTCTGATGACGTTCCTCTCGCTCGGTGTTTCTGATGACGTTCCTCTCGCTCGGTGTTTCTGATGACGTTCCTCTCGCTCGGTGTTTCTGATGACGTTCCTCTCTCTCTGTGTTTCTGATGACGTTCCTCTCGCTCGGTGTTTCTGATGACGTTCCTCTCGCTCGGTGTTTCTGATGACGTTCCTCTCGCTCGGTGTTTCTGATGTCGTTCCTCTCGCTCGGTGTTTCTGATGTCGTTCCTCTCGCTCGGTGTTTCTGATGACGTTCCTCTCGCTCGGTGTTTCTGATGACGTTCCTCTCGCTCGGTGTTTCTGATGACGTTCCTCTCGCTCGGTGTTTCTGATGACGTTCCTCTCGCTCGGTGTTTCTGATGACGTTCCTCTCTCTCGGTGTTTCTGATGACGTTCCTCTCGCTCGGTGTTTCTGATGACGTTCCTCTCGCTCGGTGTTTCTGATGTCGTTCCTCTCGCTCGGTGTTTCTGATGTCGTTCCTCTCGCTCGGTGTTTCTGATGACGTTCCTCTCGCTCGGTGTTTCTGATGACGTTCCTCTCGCTCGGTGTTTCTGATGACGTTCCTCTCTCTCGGTGTTTCTGATGACGTTCCTCTCGCTCGGTGTTTCTGATGACGTTCCTCTCGCTCGGTGTTTCTGATGACGTTCCTCTCGCTCGGTGTTTCTGATGACGTTCCTCTCGCTCGGTGTTTCTGATGTCGTTCCTCTCGCTCGGTGTTTCTGATGTCGTTCCTCTCGCTCGGTGTTTCTGATGACGTTCCTCTCGCTCGGTGTTTCTGATGACGTTCCTCTCGCTCGGTGTTTCTGATGACGTTCCTCTCGCTCGGTGTTTCTGATGACGTTCCTCTCGCTCGGTGTTTCTGATGTCGTTCCTCTCGCTCGGTGTTTCTGATGTCGTTCCTCTCGCTCGGTGTTTCTGATGACGTTCCTCTCGCTCGGTGTTTCTGATGACGTTCCTCTCGCTCGGTGTTTCTGATGTCGTTCCTCTCGCTCGGTGTTTCTGATGACGTTCCTCTCGCTCGGTGTTTCTGATGACGTTCCTCTCGCTCGGTGTTTCCGATGACGTTCCTCTCGCTCGGTGTTTCCGATGACGTTCCTCTCGCTCGGTGTTTCTGATGACGTTCCTCTCGCTCGGTGTTTCTGATGACGTTCCTCTCACTCGGTGTTTCTGATGACGTTCCTCTCTTTTTCTGTGTTTCTGATGACGTTCCTCTCGCTCGGTGTTTCTGATGACGTTCCTCTCGCTCGGTGTTTCTGATGACGTTCCTCTCGCTCGGTGATTCTGATGACGTTCCTCTCGCTCGGTGTTTCTGATGACGTTCCTCTCGGTCGGTGTTTCTGATGACGTTCCTCTCGCTCGGTGTTTCTGATGACGTTCCTCTCGCTCGGTGTTTCTGATGACGTTCCTCTCTCTCGGTGTTTCTGATGACGTTCCTCTCGCTCGGTGTTTCTGATGACGTTCCTCTCGCTCGGTGTTTCTGATGACGTTCCTCTCTCTCGGTGTTTCTGATGACGTTCCTCTCGCTCGGTGTTTCTGATGTCGTTCCTCTCGCTCGGTGTTTCTGATGACGTTCCTCTCGCTCGGTGTTTCTGATGTCGTTCCTCTCGCTCGGTGTTTCCGATGTCGTTCCTCTCGCTCGGTGTTTCCGATGTCGTTCCTCTCGCTCGGTGTTTCCGATGTCGTTCCTCTCGCTCGGTGTTTCTGATGACGTTCCTCTCGCTCGGTGTTTCTGATGACGTTCCTCTCTCTCGGTGTTTCTGATGACGTTCCTCTCGCTCGGTGTTTCTGATGACGTTCCTCTCGCTCGGTGTTTCTGATGACGTTCCTCTCGCTCGGTGTTTCTGATGACGTTCCTCTCTCTCGGTGTTTCTGATGACGTTCCTCTCGCTCGGTGTTTCTGATGACGTTCCTCTCGCTCGGTGTTTCTGATGACGTTCCTCTCGCTCTGTGTTTCTGATGACATTCCTCTCGCTCGGTGTTTCTGATGACGTTCCTCTCGCTCAGTGTTTCTGATGAGGTTCCTCTGGTTGTGTAGATACTGGCCCGTGATTGAGGACGCTCTGAAGCGCTCTGCCGTGGACAGGAACGTCTCCGTCTGTCTGCTGGTCAGCTGTGGTCAGGAAACAGATCCCGCCGTCTGGCCCTTCATCAGGTCATTAGATGCTCTTCATTCTCCATCAGACAACATCAACATCGCTGTGGTGGGTCACCAGATACAGACAGCTATGTGTATATCACATAGTCTTTATTTTATTATTTTAGATATGTACTTGTTTTTTTAATTCTGCTTATCTAATTTTTCTAGATGTAATTATGTGAAGTTTTTATTTAAATCTACTTATTTATTTTTTCCTAGATGTATATTACATTACATTTTAAATTCTGCTTATTTTGTTTTATTTAATTCTACTTAATTTTTTCTACACATACATTACATTAAGTTTTTATTTAGTTCTCCTTATTTAATATATATATATATATTAAGTTTTAATTTACTTCTAATTATAATCTTTTTCTATATGAATATTATGATAAATTAGTATTTAATTCTACCTTTACTTAATTTTTCTAGATTAAGTTTTTGTTTAATTCTACTTACTTAATGAATATTGTCAAGTTTTAATTTAGTATAATATATTATATATTATATTATATATTATATAGTATAAGTATTTTCTAGATGTATATTATGAACATTTTGTATTTAATTCCACCTACCTTTATTTAATCTACACGTATATTACATTAAGTTTTTACTTAATTCTCCTTATATAGTTTGGAAACATTACTATTTTTAATGTATTCGAAAGAAGTTTCTTCTGCTCATCAAGCCTGCATTTATTTGATCAAAAATACAGAAAAAACAGTAATATTGTGAAATATTATTACAACTTAGAATAATAGTTTTCTATTTGAATATATTTTAAAAAATATATTGTAATAATATATCACAATATTACATTTTTTTCTGTATTTTTGATCAAATAATGTTAAGTTTTCATTTACTTCTAATTATAAAATGTTTCTATATGCAAATTGGTATTGAATTCTACATTTACTTAATTTTTTTTCTAGATTAAGTTTTTGTTTAATTTAACGTACTTAATGTACATTAAGTCAATACGTCGAATTATTACATTTTGCTAGATGTATGTTAGGTTAAATTTGTATTTAATTCTACCTTTACTTAATTTTTCTAGATTAAGTTTTTGTTTAATTCCTTAATATACTATATAATATACATAATATACATTTCGTACTTAATGTATATTATGCCAAGTTTTAATTTACTTCAAATGATTAATTTTTCTAGATGTATGTTAGGTTAAATTAGTGTTTAATTCTCTAGATGTGTATTACGTTAAGTCTAATATTCCACCAAGAGGATGTGATCAGTAAAGATGTGTTGTTAAATGCCTTCTGGTGCACAGAGAGTGTTTGTGATTCCAGCGGGGAACCAGTCACACATCCCTTACTCCAGAATCAACCACAACAAATATCTGGTGACAGATAAAGTGGCATATGTCGGTGAGTTACTGTCCTACACACACAGATGCTGAAGTGAACTGAAGCTAACGCTGTCTGTGTCCAGGCACGTCTAACTGGTCAGCTGACTACTTCAGCACCACGGCCGGCGTGGCTTTAGTGCTGTCCCAGAATGCTTCAGGAAACTCGTTCCATCAGCAACTGAGAGCCGTGTTCGATCGAGACTGGAGCTCTCCGTTCTCTCATGCGCTCGCCGATCTCCAGCGAATCCACGACTGCGCTTTCTCCACATCTGCACCTTAGACACCAATACAGCACACAGTGATACAGAACACAGACAGCTTCTGTAATTATGAAGAAGAGAAAAGTCTCATATACATTGAGTTGATATAAGAAATGATTTCAGAGTTTTTGCTTGCATCTGTATTAATCAAAGTTATTAGAGCAGTGCTTATGGCATATTTGCCTGAACATACTGTATTTGTAGAAATATTCTGTTAATTCTGCTCTAGATTGTGTTAACAAATGCTTATATTCTTTTATGTCAGTATTTTAATCCTCGATTAATGATAAATTGATTTAAAAAGTTACAATTCCATTAAAATGGAAATATATGCATATTTTCTATTTTAGTTTATATAATTGTATAATCTTTTTGCTTGTATTTTTATTAAAATGTACTAATATATATATAGTTTTCACTTTTACTTACTGTGTGTGTTTTATAATATAATAAATATATATTTTATTATAAATGTAATATAGAAATGTGTGTTGTTGTAAAATATGTTAAATCACATTTTTACATGTATATATCTAAAGTAAAAAAAGTGTTTATATATAAAATATAGTTTATAATAATGTATATATATGTATATATGTATATATATATATATATATATATATATATATATATATATATATATATATATATATATAAAGAAAACTATTTATATATAAAATGAGATTATTTTTCATATAATCTTTTTCAGTGTTTTTTTCTACTCAAATAATTATAACGTTTAAAAAAGTTAAAATTAAAATATATAAAATATACATTTTCACTTTTTTGCGTTATATAATTTCATAATCTCTTTGTCATAATAATAATAATAATAATAATAATAATAATAATAATAATAAATATATTTTATATTTTTATAAATGTAATATTGTAAAAATGTGTATTGTATAATAATGTAAAATATATTAAATACAATTTTTACATGTATATATCTATAAGTTAAAAAGTGTGTATATATATATTATCCAATCTTTTTGTCAGTATTTTTCTTCTCAAATGATTATAAAATTACAAAAACATTATTTAAAATATAATTTAACTTTTACATGTTTATATTTTTATTACATATATTATATTTAATTACATTTATATATATATATATATATGTGTGTGTGTGTGTGTGTGTGTATGTGTATAGATGCTATATATGTATGTATAAATTACATATTTTATAATATAAATTTAATATCTAAGATTATAAAAATGTGTATTATATAAGTAAAAATGATTGATTAAAAATGTATTTATATAAAATATATTTTTCACCTTTTTACTTTAATATATTAAGTCAAAAATATTTGACATTATATTTGACATTATTATATAATACACCTTTTTATAATGTTATATTTTAGATCATATATAATATTCATAATATTGTTATTTAAATGTTAACTGTAAATGCGATCAGTTTTTGCTAGTTAACAAGAAAAACCACCACTCAGTGTAACAGGTTCATATAAAACAGATTACTGTGAGGAAAATAAAAATACTAAATAGAACGTTTATAAAGTACAGCAACTACTGATGCTTTAAAACTACATTTCAGCGTCAGCTGCAGTGAGGTCACGTGACGCCATGACGCCGCGCAGCAAGGGGCGGGGCTTCAGTGCAGCTGAGCTGAGCGACGCGTTCTAATCACACGGTTAGCAGCTCATTCATTACAGAAGACATGGTTTTATTAGAAAACGACGCGGTAAGAGCACTTCATACTTCACATTCAGCGTGTACCAGTCGATTGTGTCCCTGTTCTTTACGAGAGATTCTGTGTTTCATAGAGGTTCAATTACTAAGCTATATAACTGCCCTGAAAGAGGACACCCCTGTCTAATGCCTCTTTTAACAGCTACTGTGCTACTCAATCCCCCACCTCCTGTCTTGATTAAAACAGATGCATTATTATACAACAACTTTATCCAAGCAACAATATTATTCCCAAACCCAAAAGCTTCTAAAACCTCAAAAAGATATATATGTCCCACACGATCAAAGGCTTTTTCCTGATCAATAGATAAAAATTCCAATCTCCACCCATTATCACACAGATATCATCATTTTGTTGTCTTAATGTGTCTTGTAACTTTTTAAAAAGCTCTATACGATCTGGTCCTTCATTAGGAGCATAAACATTAACGAATAAACATACAATCCCCTTAATTTCTGCTTTAACTATTAAAACTCTACCCTTTTCTAATTCTATAGTAGACAAAATATTTAAATCCATATTTTTTGAAAAAAGAATAGCCACCCCCGCACTTATATTTGATCCATGACTAATGAAACACTTCCCATCCCACCATCTATGCCATTCCACCTCATTATCACAATCTGTATGTGTTTCTTGTAAATAAGTAATGTTTATATTTTTTAATTTAATTATTTCAGCAACCATTGCTCTCTTGCTTCTGTCTCTTCCTCCATTAATATTTAAGGAGCCCACTCTTATAATCTCCATAAGAGGACTAAGAAAGAAAGAAAGAAGAGACAGACAGAAAAGGAAAAGTGTTAAAGTCACCTTATGTGAAGTGCAACTCATTTGGGCCAAATATTAAATTTACGTTTTGCATGACTTTTCCCTCTTCTTATCTTTGAAAGTATCTTTTTTAACCGAAATCTTTTCCTCTGACTCAGACCTTCTTCTCCAACCCTATTCTGCCAAAAAAGAACTGAAGTTTCAAACTTTTTCACATCAGGAAAAAAATTCCTTACATCAACTGTTTTTCCCAACGTCTCATCCATAAATTCGTTTAACTCTTCCAACGAATATACTTGTTCACTTGTGATTTGTGAGAAATTAGATACATCTGAACAATCAGACAGAACACTTTCATCATCGTTACCATCCTCATTACCCACTTCCTTATCAGATCCCAGCACTATCTTTGATATAAAAAAATCACCACCACTTACAGTCTTTGATTCTACTCCACTTTTACTTTCAATTAACTCATCCACTGCTTCAGTTTGCTGTAAAACTCCTCCATCAGTTACAACAGACTTACCATTTACAATTTCAACATTTTCCTGAAATTGAACATTGCCAGAACTATTTCCATTCCGATTTTCGCTACCTGACAATTTATCATCAGAAAAAAGTCCTTCTTGTTGGGAACTTCCTCCAATCTCATCTCCTTTCTCAATATTTAGCGACTTAGCTTCCCCACTATTATTTCCTTCCAACACTGGATTATTTGTTCTCTCACCCGAAACACCACTCGGGCCAGCCTCATTGCCTTCTTCGTTTCTGAAAGGGCACGACAATTTCACGTGTCCAACTGAGTTGCATTCATAGCATCTCATTTCCCCAGCGATAGCATACACCATATACGACTTACCATCAAAAACGCACCTAAATGAAACATTTAAATTCGGTGAATTCAAAAACATATACACATGTCGTCTAAACGACAACACATGTTTCAAAGCCGCATTCTTGCATCCAAGCGGGACCATTTTAATTCCACTTGCGAACTTCCCAAAACGTGAAAGTTCCCTTTCTATATCCGCATCGGGAATGAACGGCGGAACATTAGAAATCGTTACCCTTGTTGTTGGAGAAACCAAGGGTTGTACTGGAATAAAATTCCCACTTACCGAAATTCCACTTTCAACCAAACGATTAACGAGTAGTTCGTCCTTCAGGAAAACCACAACGGCCTTATTCATCCGAGAAGCCGATACAATATTTCCATGTCCCACTCGTTCTCCTACATCCACTAGCACATCCTCAACCGCAACTCCCGCGTTAGTAACACATCTAACCCCGTGTCTGAGTGATCTCTGAGTGACCCGTGTCCTCTACTCTCAGGTGAGACGCCATCCCGCCCAAACACGAGGCCAGGTACCAGAATTACAACGAGCTGAGAGTTAGATTCAAACTAATTACAAAATCTCTTTTAAGTGCAATTTAAAGAAAACTGAAACAAAGATATCAAGAAAAAGAAAGCAATTTTTTTTTTTTAATTCTCACCACCACCTGACCCCCTTGTACTAACTCCCCACTTCCCAGCATGCAAAGCGAGAGAGAGAGAGAGAAAGAAAGAGAGAGAGTGTGTGTGTGTAAGTGTGTGAGTGTAAAAATAAATGTATTTATTTATTTCCATATTTAAATATTAAAACATTTATTTCAACAAATTGTTATTTTTATGCTTATTCTTATATTCTTACTCATATTTTTGTTTCAATTTATTAATTATTTTTACATTTTAATTCTCAATTTAAATGTACTGTTTTTAATTTAGGATTCCTTCATTTATATATATATATATATATATATATATATATATATATATATTTTTTTTTTTTTTTTTATAAAAAAACAAACATTTTAGAATTTTTTTGATGACATTTATCACATTTCTTGTCACTTCAGTTATCATTCTGTTTTGTTTAATACTGTTTTCACATTAATAAATGAATATTTCCTTTCAGAAGTAGCTGGATATTACCATCAGTTTTAATGTGTCTTTCAGGTCAGCACCAAAGAAGTAATAAAGTTTCAAATGGTGAGTTGTGATATTGCTTTATTATTATAAGACTCGAACCCCCAACCACGACTTCAGATACAGTTTTATTTTACATTAGTCTGTATTTATCATGTCTGAAGTGAGATGTGTGTGTTTTCCAGGCGTATTCAAACTTGTTGCGAGCGCACATGGACGGCTTGAAAAAGAAAGACAAAAAGAGTAAAAGCAAGAAAACGAAAGCCACGCAGTGATGACCTCTGACCCGACACGCACCAGTGCCATGCAACACGTTTTCTCATTTTATCGAATGAGATGTTTTTTAAGTTTGTAAGATGAGAGTTTTTAAACTAAACCACTCGCTCTTGTAGATTTGCAAATAAGAGACGATGTTTATTCTCTGATTGGATCCCAGAGAGCTTCAGAAGAGACTTGTGCGCTGTAGAAAACGAATCCAGTATGTACACGTCAGGTCTGAGGAATCAGATGGCGGTGCTTCTCTTGTCCGGCCGCTCTCTGCTGGAGGTCAGCGTGTGGCTGCGCTCTTCTTTCAGATAAGAGTCCTTCATGATCGCCGTCACCAGCTGGAACAGCGTCTGGAGAGGAACAAACATATTCAATAACTTTAAAAGGTTTCGTGGCTTGTTTTGATGACGTGAAATATTTCATGACAATAAAGGAATGTTCAACGAAGTATTGAACCAGTCGTGAAGGTCCGTTTTTAGAAACTGAGATGTATGCATCATCTGAAAGCTGAATAAATCATCTTTCCAGTGATGTGTGGTTTGTTCGGAGGACAATATTTGAAAATCTGGAATCTGAGCGAGCAAAAAAATCTAAATATTGAGAAAATCATCTTTAAAGTTGTTCAAATGAAGTTCTTAGCAATGCATATTACTAACATGGAATTTATTTAATATCCTAATGATTTTTGGCATAAAAGAAAAATTATAATTTTGACTCCTACTATGTTTTTTTGGCTATTGCTACAAATATACCCCAGAGACTTCAGACTTAATAAATCAAATCCTTTGTGGTTTTTGTCTTGTATTAAAACAGAAAAAAAGCAAAATATTACTTGAGGATGTCTTTATTTTTTTCTTGCAATAACAGAAAACCTAGGAAAAATCTCATAACATTAGAATTACCTCCATCTCTATTTAAATAATATTTTCATGGGTCATTTCTAATATTAAGCATTACAACAAAACACTTAACTATATAAAATGTAATAAAAAAAAAAAAATCTCAAGGCCTTTATATTCAGAAAATGATTTAAGTATCTGCTTTTTTTTTGTAAAAGGTTAACAGATGGAAGAATATTACGAATTAAAGTTTGTCGCCGTAATAAAACAAACATTAGCTTAAACTATAAAACAATTTTATTTCAGCTAGTTGCCAACATTTCTCATTTAATGAAGTAATAAATCTATAAATAAAAAAGTGCAAACAGAAAACACTAAATATATGTCTGTATTCTAAAGAAAATTCGTTTTTAGCATTAAGACGATATTTGAGCATGTAAAGAGACCTAAAGATGGAGCATCCATGAGAGAAGAGAGACAGAGATGAGTGTGAGGAAGAGTCCAGACATCATCATCATCATCATCATGAACTCAGTGGAGTTTGTCTGATTACCTGCCAGGCCTGCTCCAGTTCAGACGTCCATCTGTCCTTCAGCACCGGCCGAACAGCGCAGATGAACTCCGCTCCCACATACTGAAACACAACCACACACATTAACATTTAGACATTTAGCAGACGTGTGTCTTAGAAGCAATCAAATTCATCATGATGCACAAGTGCAATGACAAGACTCCGTCAGCTTAATGCAGCGGTTTTAAATCATATAATAAAAGAAAACAAGCTAGCGTTAGAGGAGTATTTGCACTACAGAACAATAAGACTGTTAAAAAATATGGCTTGAAATAAAATGTATTTAAAAAAAGAAATGTGTTCTACTTTATATTATTTTTATTTATTGTATTTATGAAAAGTAAAAAACGAAATTACTAAACCTTTAAATTAAATTATTTTTATTACATTATAAATTAATATAAAATCTGTAAAAATTCAGGACTTCATAAATCATTGCATATTCATGTAGCATTTGCCAT
>NC_081762.1:1256453-1258953 GCF_963082965.1 Carassius carassius
ATGGATTACTGATCCTGTCTAATCACTGAAGCTCTGGAGGAAGTGTTATTATGGATTATAGACTCTATGTATTTGAGTTAACAACATCTTAATGCTGGATTTGTTTCAGGTTTTTGTCTTCTCCAGATGTTCACTGATGGACTGGAGTGCTGTGGATTATTGTGATGTTTTTATCAGACTCTCATTCTGACGGCACCCATTCACTGCAGAGACAGATGCAATGCTTACATTTCTCCAAACCTGATGAAGAAACAAACTCCTCATGATCTCGGATGACCTGAGGGTGAGAGCATTTCAGCACATTTGTATTTTGGGGTGAACTGTGTTAAAGTGTTAAAGACTGACTTTTTCCCTGTTATTGTTTTCATAGTCAATTTAGTTTGATTAAGCGTCCAAAAACAATGACACAATAAGCCACAATCTTCGATGAGGAGGAAGAGCAGAGAATGACATCAGTGCTGGGTTCCTCTCATCTCCGGTGGAACGATAATGAGTTTCTCTGGCGTTCAGACAGCTGCGTTTGCCACAGCAGGACCTGAAACCTGGAATAGAAGTTTCTCGGAGAAACACACACACACAGAGTGACATCTTCTCACTGCACGCTGGTTGCTATTCACCACGGTACAGGAGCCACTTAATGAGGAATTTCACGAGCTTTTATCAGGAATATGATTTTGTATTTGTTGCCTTCATGGTTTTCCAGAACATTAGTTAAATTAAGTCTAATTTACAGTATTTGGAAACTTACTGTAAATCAAACACAAAAACATCAGAATGTCATTGCATTAGAAACAAAATGATCACCATGTTATAAAGATAAATAGAAAAATATGTTTTAGGATTATTATAGTTAACTAAAACTAAAACCATAAAGAACAGTTTTCGTTACTTGAAAAGAGAAAAAAAAACATTAACTGAAATACAATTAAACATTTAAGAAAAAACGTTCTAATTTTCACTTTATTCTTATTTTTGTTCAGTTTAAGCACTAAAATAACTCAAAATAAAAATAAAAATGGATGGACATTTATAAGCAAAAACTAATAAATATCACAAACACACAACTAAATTACTAAAACATTATCCTAAATTAAAATGAAAACAGAAAATATACAAATAAAATTAATTTAATATTTATGATTTATGGACGAGAGGAGGAGCTGGGGATGGAGGAGGGCAATTAATTAACAATGATTGATTTATATATATATATATATTGTTTTCTGACAAATGAATGTCATAATGTGTTCAGAAAGATTTATAAATGTCTGTAGTGGCTTTTTATTTTGAGATTGTGTTTATACATTAATATGAGCCTCCAAAAATGATTTAGGTCCATAATAAGCCCAGAAAAAAAAATTTACTGACAAAAGAGAGGCTAAAGTGAGCTGACACAATGCAGCTGTCAGAGTCTGAAAAATCTCAATCTGTGCAATAATGAGAGCCAGTTTAATGCAAATCAATAAAACAATTAAAAAACATATATATTAGACACGCTCAATGAGACTCAAAGAGATGCAGTTTTTAACCTTCTCCCAGCTTTGAGGCATTCAAGTCTTTGTCTGCAGGAAACACATTTGGTGTACAGCTCTAGAAAGTCTATAATTGTGTATTTTAGCACAAAAGAACTGATGTTCATGTAGCGCATCAGCTCTCTAGAGGTGTGCAAACTGCTTCTGAATCATTATTTTAACCTGATTCAGTCTGATTCAGCTTTCCATTTGCACTTTTCTCTCTATGTTGCTTTACACCTTGCACTTTTTCATGATGCCAGAGAAACACTGAATGTAACCAAGAGCAAAAACTCATTATGTTGCTTTATAGTGGCACAGATGTGTTTTAGAAAGATGATATGCTGGATTTCATTGATCAATAATGAGCTGAATTGTTGTCTGCTAACCGTTAATAAACACCATACAGTATCAATATACTGCCAGACAACATTAAAGTCAATGTGAAATACCATTTGAAAGCCGTTTTGCTTCTGTAATCTGATTTAAACAGGATTTTCAACAGGAAACCACTGTGGGGCGAGATTTAATTTCACAGTGCATTGATTGGATGGTAAGAAAAGTGTCTCTATATGACAGATCTTAGCTTTTCAAAGTGTTTTGCATTACATGATACACTTGAAAACTTGATTTTCTGTTTGCGATCCTAAACTATTTATCATTGTGATTGCGGTGTGATTTTAAGATGCAATATGTAATATTTTTTATTCTTAAAAATAAAGAAAGATTGAATTTTTTTTTGCAAGATTGATGATAAAAATATAAATCCAGCCATTAAATAGACTACATTATGTAAGATGACTAGAAAGTATATCATCTTCCAATAAATAAGCTGTCAATACATTGTGACAACTTGCCCCGCTTTAGTATCAACATATTAAATGAAACACAAAAAATAAATACGCGTATTTATTTATTTATTTATTTTACAGTTTTTGCTATTTTAAATAAACATTAACTGAAATAAAATATTAAAAAACGTTCACTTA
>NC_081762.1:1263953-1276453 GCF_963082965.1 Carassius carassius
ATCCACATTTGATGGATAAGAATCTACAATATCCATCTCAAGTGTCAAGCCTTTATGCAAATAAGTCAATGGTTTCTAATCCTGGTCCTGGAGAACTTCCAACACTGCACATTTTTCATTGTCTCCCTTATCAAACACCTGAGTCTACTCATCAGCTCATTAGTAAAGGCTCTAAAGCCATGTCCACATATACACAGGGATTTTTATAAACAGTTTTTTTTTTCTACGTTTAAAAAAAAATCTCTGTCCACATGAAAATGCAAACACATGCAATGAAGCACTGTCTAAAGCATGCCAAACCAACAGGTGGTGATATAATTTCAACCAAACCACGTAGAAAAAGCTGCATGTGGACAGGGCCTAAAACAGGGATACTCAAATCTGGCCCACAAGATCCACTCTCCTGCAGAGTTAAACTCTTACAATAATCAAAAACACCTGCGCATGCTAATCAGTGACTTCAGGATCATTAGGTAGGGGAGTTTGATCAGGGTTGGAGTTAAACTCTGCAGTGCATTGGCCCTCCAGGGCAATATTTGAAGAACCCTGCTCTAATAACCTCAAATGCATGCATGTGTCATATAAGAGAGATATTAAAAACATGCTGTGTTGGGGGTTCTTCAGGACCAGGATTGGGAACTTCTGAGCTACGCCATTGGGCAAGACACTGCAAGTTGAGGGATTGTCCCTCAAGTAAAAGTGAACGGTCAATTTGGAAGAAAGCGTCTCCAAAACAAAACCAAGAAACGATAGAAAGAACAGCACTTCAACTTGGCAAGTGTCTACTCAGACACTACACCCACCTTTCTCTTTTGCTGGAGGTCTCACCTCCATCACCGAAGACAGGTTCTTGGGCACAAAATAGTTCTCTGAGATCTTGGGCCTCTGCCTTACCGGCCTGCTGTTTTTGATACGCTGACTGTACTGCCTGGCCAAATGAAACACCTTATTTTTCATCTTCTCCATATCTTGAAGGATGAGTTCATCTTCATTGGAGGACCTTAAGGAGATGATCTTCGGTAGAGGAGGGTGGTTGACCTTGTGCCGCTCTTGTAACTTGTGTTTCTCGTTTGGATGCCTCTGAAAATCTTGCATCTTGTCCTTTTCAATGATTTCGCTGATTGGGGATGAGGTAGAGTTTTCATCAGATTCTTCCCATATTACTGGAGGTTCCCCAAATCCACTATCCGAGCTCACCTTACTGGTTTCTGCTTTTTTTTCTTCACCAGGTGAAGTCATTTCGGAATTCTCAGAGTCCTGATGTTGTCCAGATGTCCCAGTTATCTCCACTTCTATGTCTTGCCACACTTTAACCATTTCAGATGCAGGCTGGAATTTCTCATTTACACTTAGGTCTCTAAGCTCGGACTCTTTGCCATATGAAGGAACCACAAAATCAGAGCTATCCTTTGCTTTCTTGTCATCCCCCAAGCCTGGAAGATTAAAGACAGACCATAAAGTAGGCCTTGTGACAGAAAACGCTCTCTTGTGCAATGCCAAATCTTCGTCTGTAAGGTCATTGAGTTGCTGGCTGAGATTACGAACTAGGCCTGCAGGGATGTATGAAAGGCTCTCTCTGCGTTTGATGGCAAAGCTGGCATCCTGGTGCTCAGCATGTGTGTAGTATCGCTGAATCTTATGTATGAGCAATCGGTCCTTTTTGGAAAGAGTGTCTTGTTTCTTTTCAGATCTTTGGTCTGGAATGAACGTGCTGTAAGGAATGGTCTCTGTTATTAATTCTGGAGTGGACGGTCTAAACTCTTGCCCTTTGTCTTTCTCATTGGTTTCAGCACCACTGCTGAGCAAACTGCTTCTTCTACTTTCCAAACAAGAAGACGGGCAGCCCAAGTCAAATGAGCCTTCGACTCCTAGACTGCTTCTTTGAGAGAGGCTGCAGACACATTGCTCTGAGATATTGCTTGCCTTGTCCAGTACGGGTGAAGAAAAGAGGCCACAAGGTGCTTCAACGTCCACATCTATCTCAATGTTCGGCACATACTCTGAGAGGTTACTGCTGGCTTGAGTCCCTTCTTTTTCCTTCATTTCAAGTCCAGTAGGTGATGGGAATACAACACAGTCCTCCATATTATCTCTGATTTCTTGTCCTCTATTATTGAGGTGTACTATCTCTGGATCACACATTTCGGGATAATTATCGGATTGGTCCACACCTGTCTCCTCTGTCTCTCTAAAGGAAGGGAAGAACTTCTGTGAACTGCGTTCCCCAGTTGAGCTCTAGAAAGTGGACAGAGTGAAGTGAGTTATTGCTACAGGAAGCTTTAAAGAGGATAAGGAAAGAGGATGTAAAGATAACTTTAATCTCCAACATTCTCCTTATGGCTAAGAGACCAGCATGAAACAACAAGTGCAATTTATCTAGCTTTAAGAGTTTTTCTAACTTTTACTAGAGATAAAGAACCATTATGAGGTTCATAATACATGATGTTACCTGTCTGAAGAGAGACAAACTTTCAGTACTATCATCATGTTTTTCTTTAGTGGGTGTTTGGCTGCTTTTGTTCAATGGCCAATTTTCCAAACAACCATCACTCTCCTAAGGACAAAAGAAGATAACAGATGTAAATGTTCTACTAAATTATATCGTTCACAGTTGCCATCTGTCAAACATCACTTCAGTGATATTTCAACCATTCATAAACATCTCCAATTCATTTAAAAGCATCAATGCATTTCAATACTTTTCCACAGACAACTGACCTTCTGAGATTGTTTTTGTGTGCCATCAAACAAAACACAATGAAACCGGAACCTTTGTTTCATTTAATTACAGAAGGCAAGCCATCCGACCTCCACCCCCAACATTTGACAGTTAAATTCCCCTTTGAAGTCGAACTTCAATCAAAAAATCTCATTGTGTCTCCAAGTGCAAAAACACTTTGAGACACCCGACGTCCCGTATTATTATGCATCGGATCCTAATACCCACAACATGCTGTAAATACCCACCATAAGTACATTACAATCTTTGCACATTGATGCATACCCTGAAATATAACAATGATTCTTCAGATGTGGGACAAACAACATCAGCCATTAGATTAGAAAATAACATTTCCACTTTAAAATTATCACTGGAATGTTTTAAAACACAAATATCAAAACAATGACATTACTTGATCACACACAATCCCTTAAACCACCAGTGGTTCACCTGACGTGAGTTTATGGTGAATTTTTCGTAATCTTAGGTTCCTGTGGTTATATATTCTTTGAAGTTCAATGGATGATTTGCCAATATAATAATAATAATCTGACACATTAATTTCTGTATCGGAACGATCTGACGAAATTGAGTGATGCACAAACATGCATTTAAGTAGAAAAATGTCATTAGTCCTACAACCTGTTTCGTCTGAACTCTCATAGACTCAGTGATAAATGTTTTGAAAATCAGGCTTTGAAGATGGCATTCAATTTGTAGGTCAAGTGCCTATTCAGAAATGTGTTTGTGTATGATTAGTGTCCACGCATGCAGTTATGTCCATGCAGTGATTCATGCAATCATCAGATCTGTGGGTGCAAAAGCAGACATCGGCCTCAGCATGCAGCAGATGGAGATGTTGTTCGACCAAACACTGAGGCTGAGGATGTGCAATAGAAAGCGATATGTGACCCTCACCGTGGTGAACTGATTGAAAAGCAAAGCCTTTGCCCTATAATGCTAGCAGGAGATGGCGGCCAACACTGAACTGGCAAAGTCAGCTACCTGCTCTACTCCCATCAGATCTTCGTCCTCTCCATTATCTCCTCCTATGGTGTCCTCTGCGCTCTTTGCTTTCTCTTCAAATCTACGTTCCTTGATGTCATCCAGCGAGCCTGTGCTGGATTCATGATCTTGTCCATTCTGAATCATTCCAGGTAACGCAGTCTTGAGTTCTGGGTTTGAGCTCACAGTCGTGACGTTGGTAGCGGACAGTATGGAAAGACTGTCTTTATCCACTAATAAAGTACCTTCGCTGTCTGCATGCTAGACGCCACAGAAAAGTTATGGGATGTCAATGGGCGTTTAGGAAAAAGCGAATTTCTATAACACAACTGGAACCTTTTCAAGCATTCTTCAAGAGTTGTGTTGGCTCTGTTTCTTGTACTTGATGTGAAAAGCTTGCAATAGAGAGTAAATATGGAAATCTTACCTTAAGTGTGCCTGAGTGACATCCACGGATGAATAAGATGATGCAAAGACAAAGATAAATTAAATGTTATTAATATAACAATTTAGCAACAGGTTATCTACATATGCTTTTAAATGAGGCACATTGTTAGATTTTGAAGGCCTAGTGTTGGTTTTTAATGACAGAAAGATGTATTCGAAATAGATTAAATTTGCAATTAAAAAAAAAACATGATTAGGTATAATGTGAAAACGGGCTGAAAATGTATCAAATAGGTGTATTCTGGCCTCGGATAAACACGGGAACCATCTGTGGTGTTTTTCTGCTGATTAAGATGTCTTCACTGCAAAAATGTTTGTGAAAAGCAAAAATGCAACAAAAAGCGTCATATTTTGTGAGAAAGTCTGACATACTACAGAAACTTGGATTTACAATGCATTTTTATATTCTGGGTGCACATGATACTGTATTATAAATGTGAGTGCTCTGCCTGGTCTGTGCAAAGATAATTAAATCAACTGCCAATGAAATGCATGCTATACGGATGCGCGGAGCTACTTGAGAGAGCTTGGACACTCTCTGCTTATCTCCAAGGCAGGAACAGGAAAAGCTATAGTTGGAAATGACAATTTAATTTGAAAAGTGATAAAACGGCATGAGAGAGAAAGAGAGAATAGATGGAACGCCTTGGCTTCTCTGTTAATTTTCTCCCAATCAGAATGCATAATGCACTCGTGCTGATGGCGAGCCAAAAACAGGTTCGTGGACTGAAAGGAGCTGGCGCATGACAAAGCCTGCGGCTGATGGGCTCCATAATTAACATCATGTGTGCAGGCGGAGGATCGGGGCTGTGGCCTTTGATCTGACACCGGAGGGACGGGTCGAGTCGATGCTAAAGCGACCGAGGGACAGTAGCACATACGTGTCTCCTACATGAGCGGAAACAACCGCACACACCTGCTGTGAGCTCCAGATGACAGAGATATGATTAGAAACTTCCTTTGTTTGCCAAGCACATCTCTGATCTTTTGTTTAACAGTGCTTCTTAAATCAGTCAGTCAATCAAAACTACATAAAGAGAATAAACACAAAAAATCTTTTTTTTAATGCATTTTGTTTTGCATTTATTTTACAAAATGCACACACACACTATATATATGTGTGTGCATGCATTTTGCTAAATAAATGCAAAACTGTATATATACTTATACTATAATTTTATGATGTTATTTATTATATTATTTTTTATTAACTATTTATTTTAAATTAATTGTTGTGTTTTAATGTGTTAAATTTAATGAACATATTACAAAAATGTTAAAAAACTTCTTAAATTATAAAAAAATAAATAAAAAATCTAATATTTGTTAATATATAATTAATTTTTTCCTTTATTATGTGTCGGGCAATGTTTGATTACTGTGTTGTAATGTGTTAAATATAATAAAAATATTATATTAAAAAAAGTATTTATTTGCAAATACAGAAAGATCATAAAATTCATATTTTGTTGAAGTGAAATGATTTTTGTTGTATGCAACCATTTTCTTTAATAAACATAAACGAATCCTGATGATCATGTTCTCCAGCATGATCTGAACAGCTTGAAATTCAATGAAATTCTGAACCGAATCACGATCAATGACACTTACATTTGACAAGTTAAGAAACAGCGCACTACATGACATATTTCAGCTTAATTTTGCATTTAAAATTTTTTTTAAACACTAAAACCTTCTGCATATTTCCAGGTTTAAATATGATTCAGTCTCAGACTTTCATGTCCCACTGAAGGACCAAGTGAGCAACTAAATAGAGCCGTTACCTTTTGTTCGTCTTACACTTTGTTTCGCTGGTTCTGTCCAAAAACAAAACAAGACAAGATCAGAAACTAAACAATTATAAGTTTGAGCTTTCATTTATGAGAGTGAAGAACAAGATTCACACACCAGAGCGTCTCCGTTCCTTTAACATAGCAGAGAAATCCTCCGTCTGACAGGACGCCGCTTTCTTCAGCCTGTCTGGACTGTAGCGGTACTTTACTGGACCTGAACAGAGAAGAAACAAAGCAGCAGGTTTGGAAACAGTTTAATAAGAGTTTGAGTGCATCAAATTCATGCTAAATGCATGCCACCAAAACAAGTCATTCACTGAGGCACCTTGTTTGAGAATCAACTTACCTGTCAAGTCCATGTCCAGAATGGCATCTTTGGCCTGAAAGTAATTACCAGAGAAAATGTTTATCACAGGATCGCTGATTCAGATAAACATTAATTTATCTGTTTCAAACCGGACCGATTAATCTATGTACTTGATGCGGTACAAAATTAAAACACTTCCTAAAAATTAATTAAAAAAAGAAAAAAATAATAATAACAACAATTAATAAAATGTTTAAATTAAAATAATTTTGAAATAAAAACAAGTAAAAAAATAAACACCTTTGAATTAAAAATTTAATTAAATTAAATGCTAAGAATGAATAAAATACTAAAAATATTTTCATTTTCAAACTGTTTATTTTTTATTTTACAACTAAAATAAAATGGTAACTATGAATAAAATAATGAATGTAAAATGACAAAATTTAAAAAAATAAAAATAAACAAAACATTAATAAAATACAAATGTTATGTGTAAAATAAAATAAATAACTTTGATAAAAATAAACTTTGGAAAAAATGGAATCAACTGTTAAAGTGAAAACAAATTAAACCATTTTTTAATTCTAGACTATTTATTTTTATTTTACAGTCAAAATAAAATGCGAAATATGAATAACATAATAAAATGTAAAAATGACAAAAAAATAAAATAAAAATAAAACCGTACCTAAAAAATGAAGAACATAAAATGTTTATATTTCAAAACTGAAAAATTAATAAAATACAAATGTAAAATGAAAATAAATAATTGTATAAAATTACATAAAACAATGTATAGTTGTATAATAATGTAAAACTAAAATAATTTTCAAATAAAACCAAACAAAATAAAACACTTGCTAAAAATTTAGTTGTTATTTCAAAACTTTTTAAAAAACAAATTTTTATTTAAATTTATTTTACAGTCAAAAGAAATCACTAAAAAATGAATAACATGCAAATGTAAACTGAACAATAATTTCTAAATGAGAAAAAAAAAAAGTTATTAAATCATTGAAATATTTACTTAATTAAATCTCAGGGGAACTTTAATATCTGAGAGTTTAAAGGGGTTCGACTGACAAGAGCTTTTAGGAATCCCTGGTCTAAATATCAGATCACGTTTATCACGGCATCGCTGATTCAGACAGACATCTGTGGATCGGTTACTGTACACACTTTCTGCGGGATAACGGCGTGATGGTTCTCCAGAATGAGTCTCTTTATGTGATGAGCCCACAGTTTCTTCTCTTCCACTGTTCTGGCCTGAGAAACACAATGAACTATGATTAAAGCAGACACAATAAACGGGAGTAATGGGTCATCTGTGTGCCGTGATCTCAAACTGACCTGAACCGTGTGCGGCTGCTTGGGCTGCTTGTAATGCGTCACGCTGAAGCGCAGCGAATCTTTGGCACTTTCTATCAGCATCAGTGTGGAACACTGAACACATGCAAAACAGCACAAACAACATGTTTCACTTATTAGATGGTAGAATGACTCAATCTGACTTTGGCTTTATAAAAAAAACAATATAAAACCAATAATAGTGGAAAAGCTAAATGAGATGAGAAAAAGAGATAAGACTAAATTAAGTAATTTATTTGTTTACATGACATGTGAGTGAATGAGCTGCAAGATTTTGAATAAACTAAGAATATACATTTTCTTTTATTTTTTGTTTGTTTGTTTAAAATAGATCTCATGATGCTCCCATGATTCTGAAAAAACTAAACAAAACAGGCAACTAACGTACAAAATAACGTAATTCATTATACGTTTTGATAAAATGATAATTGCTGTGGTCTATTTAAAAAATATTAAAGGGATTGTTAAACAAAAAAAAATGAATGAATGATTCAATGACTCACTCATAAAAACTTAACTCTGTATTCTTTTAAGTGTTCTTTTAACAGTCACTTGTTGCCACCTACTGGTTTTACATTGTAACTGATAAAATCTAACACACAAATAATCTAGTTTCAAACCTACTGCCCTCTCTAGGTTTGTTTTCCGAAACACAAAACAAGGGCTTCAAAGCTATGTTTAGTTAAAATGAACAGCCACAAGTGTGAGTGCTTTTCATCACAGTGAGACCAATTTCTAATACTTAGTGAACAAATTAAAAGTAATTAAACATTTTCTTTGGGAAGTGAAACATCCACAGAACCCAACCCTTGTTAACCGATGCTGTCTAAGCATGAATAACATCATATACCGAAATGTGAGTCTTATAGACGTAATGTTCTCCTCGTTTCTTGGTGATGAGCAGCATCTTATCAAACAGGAAGAGGGTTCTCTCGTTTTTGGCGCGGTGGACGTGAAACGTTCCTTCCAGAACCAGCTCACCGTATGTGGTCAGATCCGGACCTTTCCAGTTTATGAGCAGAGACTGGATCTCCTGCACGCACAATAGAATAGAAGTGAATAGAATAGAACAAAACAGAAGAGAACAGGATAAGATAGAATATGATTGAACAGAACAGAATGGGACTGGATAGAAGAGAATACAATAGTATAGAACAGAACAGGATGGAATAGAATAGAACAGAATGGAATAGGATAGAATAGAATACAGTAGGATAGAATAGAATGGAATAAGATAGAATAGAATAGAATAGAATAGAATACAATGGTATAGAACAGAACACGATAGGATGGGATAGAATATAATAAAACAAATAGTATCGAACAGAATAGAAATTGATTAGGATAGAACAGAAAAGGATCAAATAGAACAGAACAGAATAGAATAGGATCGATAAGAATAGAACAGAATGGAATAGGATAGAATAGAATACAGTACGATAGAACAGAACAGGATAGAAGAGGAAAGAATAGAGTAGAACAGGATAGAATAGAAGAGAATAGAATCAAATAGAATACACACGTATGGCACACCATACACGTTCAACGGACTAAGATAGAATAGAATACAATAGTATAGAACAGAACAGGATAGGATGGGATAAAATAGAATAGTATCGAATAAAATAGAAATTGATTAGGATAGAACAGAACAGGTCAGAATAGAATCAAATAGAACAGAACAGAATGGAATAGGATCGAATACAATACAATAAGATAGAACAGAACAGGATAGGATAGGATATAATAGAACAGAATAGGATTGAATAGAATATAACAGAACAGAACAGAATGGAATTGCATAGAATGGAATACAATTGGATAGAACAGAACAGGATAGGATAGCATGGATTAGAATAGAATAGAATGGAATATGATAAAATAGAATACAATAGGATAGAACAAAATAGGATAGGATAAAATAGAACAGAATAGAAAAGGATAGAATAGGGTATACAAATAGAATAGAATGGGACATGCTAGGATAGAATAGAACAGAATGGAACAGAAAATTATATGATAAAATAGGATAGAATAGAACAGCAAAAGATACAATAGAATAGCATAAAATATGTTAAATGGAACAGAATAGAACAGGACAGAATATCATAGGATATAATAGAATAGCATAAGACAGAATAGAATAGTATAGAATATAATAAGACCGAATAGAATAGCATAGAATATGATAGAATAGAATATCATAAGACAGAATAGAATAGCATAAGATATGATAGTATAAAATATGATAGAATGGAATAGAGCAGAATAGAATAGCATAAGACAGAATATAATATAAAATAATAAGATAGAATAGAATATAATATGATAGAATACAATATAATAAGACAGAATAGAATATGATAGAATAGAATATCATAAGAGAATAGAATATCATAAGATAGAATAGAATAATATAAAATATGACAGAATGGAATAGAGCAGAATAGAATAGCATAAGACAGAACAAAATAACAGAATATGATAGAATAGAATATGATAGAATAGAATAGAATAAGACAATAGAACAACATAGAATATGATAGAATAGAATATCATAAGAGAATAGAATAGCATAAAATAGAATAGAATAGTATAAAATAGAATAGAATGGAATAGAGCAGAATAGAAATGGCATAAAACAGAATATAATATAAAATAATATGATAGAATAGAATATAATAAGACAGAATATGAAAGAATAGAATATGATAGAATAGAATATCACAAGAGAATAGAATAGCATAAGATAGAATAGAATAGTATAAAATATGATAGAATGGAATAGAGCAGAATAGAAATGGCATAAGACAGAATATAATATAAAATAATATGATAGAATAGAATAGAATAAGACAGAATATGATAGAATAGAATATGATAGAATAGAATAGAATAAGACAATAGAACAACATAGAATATGATAGAATAGAATATCATAAGAGAATGGAATAGCATAAGATAGAATGGAATAGTATAAAATATGATAGAATGGAATAGAGCAGAATAGAAATGGCATAAGACAAAATATTATATAAAATAATATGATATAATATAATATAATATAATAAGACAGAATATGATAGAATAGAATATCATAAGACAGAATATGATAGAATAGAATATCATAAGAGAATAGAATAGCATAAGATAGAATAGAATAGTATAAAATATGATAGAATGGAATAGAGCAGAATAGAATAGCATAAGACAGAATATAATATAAAATAATATGATATAATATAATATAATATAATAAGACAGAATATGATAGAATAGAATAGAATAAGACAATAGACCAACATAGAATATGATAGAACAGAATATCATAAGAGAATAGAATAAGATAGAATAGAATAGTATAAAATATGATAGAATGGAATAGAGCAGAATAGAAATGGCATAAGACAGAATATAATATAAAATAATATGATAGAATAGAATATAATAAGACAATAGAATAACAGAATATGATAGAATAGAATAGGACAATAGAACAACATAGAATATGATAGAATAGAATATCATGAGAATAGAATAGCATAAGATAGAATAGTATAAAATATGATAGAATGGAATAGAGCAGAATAGAAATGGCATAAGACAGAATATAATATAAAATAATAGAATAGAATATGATAGAATAGAATATCATAAGAGAATAGAATAGCATAAGATAGAATAGTATAAAATATGATAGAATGGAGCAGAATATGGAGAATGAGCAGAATAGAATAGCATAAGACAGAATATAATAGAATGTTGTCAGTTCTTGTGCAGTAACTCGATCATTAATCAGTGATCTTTAAGCTTGCGTTTGGCTTGATAACAACAGCATGTGCTGACCCAGATCCATTAATGAACAGATCCTTCAGCTCATGAGTCAGGACTTCAGTTTAGAATTAATTAAAGAGTATGACATGATGTGTTTGCCTGACGCTCTTAAACCCAATACAGTCATATTCTGTCCAATAATGAGATGTGACGATGGGAGTAGTAATGGAGGTCAGGAACAACGTTTTTCCACTGGTACAGGACTAATACTCTCACTAATCACATCCTTAAAATAAAACCCTCTGACAAGAGCACTAATAAAATCAGTTGCTCATTTCATTTCACTGTTATTTTAGTGTCATTAACATACTATTATTTTTTGCATTAATATTTTGAATTAGTTTTCTCCCCACTAGTTTTTCCCCCATTTCATTTTAATATTAGTCAAAGTTTTAGTAATGTAGAGTTTTCTTTTTTTTTTATTACGTTTAAAATATATGTCACATATATACAGATTTTATTCATTTTCACAGATTAACCTGTCTCTGTGTGTGTGTGTGTGTGTGTGTGTGTGTGTCTGTGTGTGTGTGTGTGTGTGTGCGTGTGTGTGTCTCTGGGTGTGTGTGTGTCTGGTGTGTGTGTGTGTGTGTGTGTGTGTGTGGGTGTGGGTGTGTGTCTGTGTGTCTCTGGGTGTGTGTGTCTGTCTGTCCGTCTGTCTTCATCTGCATTCATTTCCTTCAAGTTTCAGTTTTGATTATTTTAAACTATATAGTTAAACTAAGTGAAAATGAGAAATATTGCTTTGGTAACTAGATTAGATTTACCAAGACCTACTTTTTATTTGAGTTGATGCTTAATTTTGTATCATTATTATTGTAGCATCACTGAGATATTATTATAGTTTTTATGAATATTTTGAATTGGTTTTTGTTTTTACATTTTAATTTTAGTAAAATTTATACTAATTTAGTTTTTGTTTGTCTATATAGTTTTTGTTCATTTTTATTTTAGTTTGTGTTATTTTAAAACAAAGTTAAATTAAATGAAGATGAGAATTGTTGCCTTTACAATTTTTATAAAT
>NC_081762.1:1281453-1293953 GCF_963082965.1 Carassius carassius
CAAACTCATTCATTCATCTTTTTTATTAAGAGCTTTACAGGTACAGATGTAGTCCAAAGTGCTGAGCAATCCACGTAAAATACACATTAAATCAGAATAAAACCTAACAACACGAAAGATCAGAAAAGTCTCTAAAAACACAAACGAAGGTCTTCATTTCCAAAAGGAAGTGTATTAGATTATTTAGGGAGCTAAACTAAGAACTGCAACCCATTCAAGAACCTAAATGGACTCCGGTCTCAAATTCCCAGACGATCCCGGTAACATATGACATCAGTTTCCGACTTCCTGTGAGAAATACACAGCTCTTCGAAATGCTCCCTCAGACCCATAATGCACCTCAAATGATCTTTCAAAATCTTTCAGAAAAAAAACAAACAAAAAAACACTTGTAAAGTCAAGTTATATTTCATACTCTGGATTTAGATCAAATTCTATCGTATGTATAGTGTTGTTTAGCACATATCAGTGCTGCAGTGACTTGGGTGCACGTCTTAGCAATTAAAGACAATTAAGAGATTTAAATGTTGGTTGGTTTTGTTCTTTTTAGAGGTTTAAATATTGGTTAATATTCTTCTATTACGATAAATAAATATGGGTTGGTTTTGGGCAGTTTAGAAATTATAATATTGGTTGTTTTTGTTCTAATTAGAGATCTAAATATCTGCAGTTTTTGTTCTATTAAGATATTTAAATATCGGTCAGCTTTGTCCTAATTAAAGATTTAAATATCGGGTGATTTTGTGTTAATTAGAGATTTAAATATGGGTTGATTTTGTTCTAAATAGATATTTAAATATTTAAAGTTTTTGTTCTATTAAGATATTTAAATACTGGTAAGTTTTGTTCTAATTAAAGATTTAAATATCGGTTGATTTAGTGATAATTAGAGATTTAAACATGCGTTGGTTTCGTTCTTAATATGGATTTAAATATTGGTTGTTTTTGTTTGAATTAGATATTTAAATATATATAGTTTTTGTTCTAATTAGATATTTAAATAATGGTAAGTGTTCAAATTAAAGATTTAAATATCGGTTGATTTAGTGTTAATTAGATATTTAAATATTGGGTTGGTTTTGGACTAAATATGGACTTACATATTGGTTGTTTTTGTTCTAACTAGATATTTTAATATTTATAGTATTTGTTCTATTAAGATTAAAATACTGGTAAGTTTGTTTTAATTAAAGATTTAAATATTGGTTGATTTAGTGTTAATTAGAGATTGAAACATGCATTGGTTTCGTTCTTAATATGGATTTAAATATCGGTTGATTTAGAGAGAAGATATTTAAGTATGGGTTGGCTTTGGCCTGTTAAGAAATTTTTATTTTGGTTGTTTTTGTTCTAATTAGATATTTAAATATCTGTAATTTTTGTTCTATTAAGATATTTAAATACTGGTAAGTTTTGTTCTAATTAAAGATTTAAATATCGGTTGATTTAGTGTTTAGAGATTTAAACAAGGGTTGGTTTTGTTCTAAATATGGATTTAAATATTGGTTGTTTTTGTTCCAATAAGATATTTAAATATTAAAAGTTTTTGTTCTATTAAGATTTAAAAACTGGTAAGTTTTGTTATAATTAAAATTGTAAATAAATATCGGTTGATTTAGTGTTAATTAGAGATTTAAATATTGGTTGTTTTAGTTCTAACTAGATATTTAAATATTGTTTGAAAAGACTGTCAAAAGTCTGGAACATGACTGAGCTTTGTAAATTAAGTGATTAAGATAGGGATGCAACAAACTATTATTTTTATAATCAGTTAATCTAATGATTATTACAACCATTAACTGACTAATCTGCGATTTATTCACTTATTAATCAGTAGTCTCTGTTCTATTATACAGCTTTTACAATTAGTTAAATATACTGAGTTGCACATTTTCTAACTAATAAATAAAACTATTCACTCTAGCTTTTCAGAAAAAGTCAAACAATGTTATTATTATTGCACAATTTCAAGTATTCTACAATTGTTTTTTTACAGTACAAACAAACACATCTAGCACACAAGAATGAGATGACAGACGGAGATTTTCTCATTCACTATTTAATTAACTGTATGGAAAAGTAACAGAATGACTTATGCATCATTCTGCCTAGAGATAAGATATTTATTTTTACATGAATTATTTTATTCACAATATTATCTCTTTTAAAACATCTCAGTGTTATAAAAATAAAAACAGTCCTGAGCTAGATTAAGGTTAAATCTATGCAAGCCAAACTATCACTTTAAATGTAATCGCATTATTTATTTATTAATTAGCACTAATTAAAAAATCTTATCATTAGCTTTATAACAGAAAACCAAGCCGTAATTCTAAATGAAAGTGACACTGAAACTGTTTTTACATGTTTAGTACTGTAAAGTCGAGTGCTTTAAATCAGTCTATTTTATAAAGAACAATTAAAAAAGCTTGATGCTTTCTTAACTGCCGTTTTCTCACCACTGGCACTTTTGTTGAGCGTTTATTTCATTATTGAGAGGAAAGAGCGCAGTACATATATGCTCTAGAGCTCTAGATTTAGATAATGATTAGTTTTGTTCTAAGCAAGAGTAAAGAATTCTCAAAAAGCATCAATGAAGATACAATCACTTGTCAGACAGTTGTCAAAGGTATACGTACTTTGGTAGTAAAACAGCACAGCTGATTTCTGATTTCAAATTTGAGGTCCAAAAATTTTCAAATGTTGCCATCTTTTCCATGCATTGCACATTTTCCACTGAGAGAGCAATGCATTATGGGATTTCCCAAAAGATGCATGCTATGCTGTATGTACTATGGGAGCATGTACTATGTATATATTCATCAAGACCGCATTATATGTGTTGCAGATGGTCAGCAATGCAATATTGGTGAATGGAAAGTCATGCAAAAGGAATATGAAAGTGCAAACATATTCCCGCATTAGGAGTGACACCTGTGAAACCCCAGGAATTCCCATGTTCATCAGCGAGACATCCTGCTGACGCAGCACTCCACCCTGAGTGGGAAATGACGGCCGTGACCCAACGACCAAAAACAGCAGTAGTGCAGTGGAATTCAAAACCTCAGCGTCTCTTAATAATTGTTGGTTTGTCGTTGTTGCTTCAAAGCAAGGCATTCTGGGTATTCTGAAAAAGTGTGAGGGACACCATCTGTCTGTTTGAGGCTGGTAAGGTTACAGGAAGTGGCTGTGGAGCAGTCGGCAGCTCTGTGGAGGGCTTATGGGACATAAAGAGGAACGCTTTCTCTTAAAAGCCTACTGAGAATCCTGCATTAACAGCACTTTTCGGCATCAAAGTTATGCTCACAAAAATCATCAAATGCATCCTTTATGGATGAGGCATATGTGTATTGTTATACACACACACACACACACACACACACAAACTTTTCAACAGTAGTGTATCATCATATTTTCATGATTTCTGAAGGATCATGTGACAACTGAACACTGGAGAGATTATGTTGAAAATTCAGCTTTGATCACAGAAATAAATTACATTTTTAAAATACATTCATATAGAAAACATTATTCTAAATTATTCTAAATTCATATAGAAAAAAGTTATTCTAAATTGTAAAAAATATTTCACATTTTTACAGTTTTTACTATATTTTTGATCAAATAATTTGTGAGCTTTCATTTAAAAAGAAAAATAATAATAATTCAACCCCAAACTTCTAAACAATGGTGTATCTGAATCTCACTCCGGTATCCATAATACTATAATATAATAAAAATAATACTATACGATATTTCTGAATCTGAATGCACAGCCGTTTTCAAACCAATGTTTCTCACCTCTATGATGCTGCACAGATCCCTGACGTACATCCGCTCCGTCTCGATAATCTCCATGACCACACGATCCATGTGTGTGAGCTGAGGGCTGGGCGCCATGATGACGCTGGTGAAGGGTGATGGAGGCTCTGGAGGACTGAGCTCCAGGTCAATCTCAGCTCTGCCGCTGTGGCCCTCGATGGACGACTCGGACGAGACGGTGGACACGCTGCTGACCGGCCGGCCGTCCTCTGAAGGCTTAGTGCTGGACAGCGAGCACCAGTCTGTGACCCGCGGATCCTGACCCCCCACAGACGAACCGGACAGACGATGACATTCTGCTGGAGACAAACAGAACAAGATTTTTCCATGCTTTCAGCATTATTTAGCATCTTACGGTGATTCATAATAACATGATAATGTTAATCAAGTTTTTTTAACGTTTCACTGTATTTTTTACTTTATATTACTGAACAAAAAATCTTTTTTTTTTCAAATTTTTTTTTATGCAATCAAATGACAACTGCACGATTTCCTTTATTTTTGGGCAAAGTGCTTGCCACACAAAAAGGTAAACATGGACAAAACAATGGTTTGGTATTCCTTTGCGTATTATTATTATCTGATAATAATAATAATAATAATAATAATAATAATGTCAAATACAAATTTATTATAAAAATGGAGGTAACCTAAACAATTTATATAATTAACAATTTGGTAATTAAAAAAAAATTAATCAAATGGGGAAATTTTATAATTTAAATATTTTAAAATGTAATAAATGTTATAACTTTTTTTTTGGCAAAGTGCTGCACAACGAAGTTTTATTGATTATTGAAATTCTTTAAATTCCTTGAATAAATTGTATTATTATTTTTATTATTATTATAACTATTACTACTAGTACTTCTACTTCTGTTAATAATAATAATAATAATAATAATAATAATAATAATAATAATGTCAAATACAAATTTACTAAAGAAAATGACCTAATAAAATAAAATTCAAATAAATATTTTATAATGCAATCAAATATATATATAAAAAATTGTCAAAGTATTGCACAACAAATGTTTACTTGTTTAAATTAAGACATGGACAAAAAAGATGAACAAAATTATCAATGTTATTATTATTACTGCAACAACTTTACAAAGTGCATTCTACGGTCTACTATAAATAGTAATATATTTCTTCCTTAACTTATTCAAGCTTCTGTACTTTTAAGACTTATATAAATGAAATGATGTGTGAAATGAGTAGCAATGCCTCTGCCAAGCTGCTGAATACTGAACTATTGAGTCGATATTAAGCTGTTTATGCACTTTAATTCAAGAATATGGTCTGGATGGATGGACTGAAGAATTTGCATTGTGCATGTTAGTAATCTAATGCCACTTCCAGATTATCTTTGACTTTTTGGAGCTGCTTTAATTCCCAGGAACCCTGTTCTGTGTTGTGGTTTAGTGTAAGTTTATTTTCTGATTCCTGCTCTTCATACTGACATAAAATCCTCTGGAATGATTCTGGCCGGGAATGAGAATCCGGAGAGGAAGGAAATAAAAGACAATCTATCGGAGACAGGGACAGATTTCAGGGTCGCAGGCTGACGTCATATACTCAAATTTTTATACTAGACTTATAAGATTTGAGTTTTTACGGTTGAAAAAATATGTAGCTGCAAATAAACCGATATCACAGATGCACTCCTCACTGGATGCATGCAAAAACACAACAAAACCAATCTAGTCTTTGTTCTTGCTCAATATTTTTGTAGTTTTAAAGCACAAATATATAATTATTCTTAAAACAAGATGCATTTACCTTGAGATGCAAAATGAGAGTATAAAAAATATTAAAATGAAGCGAGTTTCTGCCTAAAACAAGAAAAACATCTGCCAAATGATGCACAAAAAACGAAAAAGAAAATTGTATTTTTTGAACAAAATAGCAAACATTTTTCTTGTTTTAGGCATAAACTCACTTCATCTTGATAATTTTTTATACTCTCATTTTGCATCTCAAGGTAAATGCATCTTGTTTTAAGAAGACTATAAAAATACTGAGCAAGAACAAAGACTAAATTGGTTTTGTGATTTGCATGCATCCAGTGAGGTTGTTGTTTTTGTGAAATGAAATGTTTTTCATTTTTTAAAGCATAAACTCACTTCAATTGAATCATTTTCTTTTTCAGAAAACTACATTTTGTCAGCTTGCATCACAAGTAAATGCATCCTATTTGAAGAATATTTAGATATTTTGTAATGAGAAAAAAAAAACAGTTTTTGACTTTTTTATTAAATGAGTCATTTGTTCGGGAGTCTGTAGCAATTTGATTCAGTCAGGTGACTCATACAATGAATCGTTTATAGAGAGGTTATTGACTTATTAAACCTTCAAAAAAAAAAAATTTGCTAATAGAATCTGAACCAGAAAAAGTATTGTTAAAGAAATCCTATTAAAATAAATCAGCAGTTAGTGTTTGCACAATGACAAAAATACACGATATTATGCATAACAGCCTGAGAAACTGTAGTGATATGAAGATTTTCATGCCAGACGTTTCCTGAAACATTAGGTATTATACGGCTCTGATAAGCTCTTTCTGGGCTTGTAGATGCATGATACGAATGAGCTCACCATATGGACCTTTAACAATGAAATCCAACCTCAAGTCTCCACATGAGCGTCACACTCGAATCATATCTCTCTGGGCTCCATGATTCATGGATGACATCATTCCTATCATACAGGAAAACGATTCATACGATCTATAAAGCAGGTTGTGCAGCAGCGGTGTTGAAATCTGGTTTAGTAAGAGTAAGTTCTCATTTCCTTCCTGTGTTTGGTAAGAGTGTGACCATCATCTCACAGACAGCAGATCTCACATGACAACATACAGGACAGATTTAGTATAAAAGTCGGTGAGCCGACACAATGAGGGCTAAAAGAGGCCAGACTTACACTGGACATGCAAACATCAAGAAACATGAGAATTAATTATAAAACTAAAATAAGACTCTGGACATTATCTTGTTTTTAATACTTGCATTGAAATTTTTATGTAAGAGTACACTTAGATTTTACAAATTGCTGAATCAATGAAATTTATGAAAGTTGTATTGAAATTTTACATTTATAAGCATTTCTGATGAAACCTAGATTTAAAAAGTTCATGTTAGAAATGAAACAATTAATGAAATTGCTGAATTAACGAAATTGATGAAATTCGTATTGGAATGGTACAAACAACAGCATTAAAACAATTATATTTGACAATTTCTTGGAACAATTTATTGAAATTTTACATTTATAAGCATTTTTTTACTAAACCTAGATTTTACAATTTCTAGTTAAAAAAATTGAACAATTTATGAAATTGCTGAATCAATTAAATATGAAATTCTTATTAAAATGTGTCAATCATTAGCATTAAGACAGTTATATTGGAACAATTTCTTGAAATTTTAAATTTTTAAGCATTTTTGATGAAACCTAGATTTTAAATTTCATGTTAGAAATGAAACAATTCATGAAATTGCTGAATCAATTAAATATGAAATTCTTATTGAAATGTTACAATCATTAGCATTAAGACAGTTATATTGGAACAATTTCTTGGAACAATTTATTGACATTTTAAATTCTTAAGCATTTTTGACGAAACCTAGATTTTAAATTTCATGTTAGAAATGAAACAATTCATGAAATTGCTAAATTAATGAAATTTATGAAATTTGTACTGAAATGTTACAATCACAAGCATTAAGACAATTTCTTGGAACAATTTATGAAATTTGTATTGATATTTTACCTTATAAGCATTTTTAATTTCGAACAATTTCTTGTTAGAAATGGAACAATTTATGAAATTGCTGAATCGATGAAAGAATTTATGAAATTTGTATTTAAATATTACAATCATAAGCACTGATACACCTATATTTGACAATTTCTTGGAACAATTTATGAAATTTGTGATGACACCTGATATGATTTCTTGTTTAGAAATTGAACAATTTTATAAAATTGTTGAAAGAATGATGACATTTATAAAAATGGTATTGAAATTTTACATTCATAAGAATTTAAGAAACCTAGATTTGACAATTTTTGTCGCCATTGTCAAAAACAATGAAGTTGCCAGAAACAATTTAAATTTATAAGCATTTTTAAGATACCTACACTCAAAACTTTTTTTTTTTTTTTTTAGAAATGAAACAACTTATAAATCTTTTAGAAAAACTAATAATCAAAACCATCATTTATTTTTAAACTGCTACAATGTGACTTTTCCTAAGTTTTATCAACTTTATCAGGACTAGTTAAAAAAACAAACACACATTAAACACAGTGTAGTCTGACTCACCAACAAATGACTCTTTCCAGTTCTCAAATAAAGATAAATCTTGACTTATTGAGTTTGAATCAATCGTATGACAGAATGAATCTCAGAGAGGTTCTTGACTAACCTAAACAACTAAAGGAATCAGAATCAAAGCTTTCCGTTGTTTTCTCAGTGAATTAAGTTTTGCAGGTGTTCACGGGGGTTAAATGACTTCATCAGGACTAGTTATGACAAAGTGAGACACTGTAAAAGGATAACATTCCAGGGAAAAGAGATATTTCGGGAACTAAAACAATGACGCTTTTCATCGGAACATGAAGTTTATGACTGACCTGTCATAAAAGCTTCCTTATCCAATGCCAATTAAAAACAAGGTGCAGTAGTACGAGCTGTTCAGAGTCATCACTGACAAACATGAGATATAAAATATCAGAAAACTATTAAAAATAAAGCCTCTTCAATGGTTTCTGTGCAGGAGCCTCTTGTTCTTAATATGAAGGTTTGTTATTGAACCATTGTTTGGTTATATAAAGTTTTTGCACCTGGTTCTTTAAAATCACTTTTGCTTTTCTGAAGGAAAAGAGAATACAAGCTTCTTTGTGGAAACTAAGAAGTTCTCCAAAGACTGGTAAATTTAGTAATTCAGGCATACAAAGCGGTTTAAGTAAGTAACACTTAAAATGATAATAGTCCTCGAAGAAACCATTGTTGAGACCATAAAAATTCTATTTAAATATTACAAATCAGTTTAAATGTTTCAATAATATCATAAACTGTTCCATTTCTAACTAGAAATGGCCAAATCTAGGAGACTTAAAAATGCTTTAGTGTAAAACCTCAATTCAAATTTCATGAAATAATTTATTGTTAGAAAAGGAATATTTTATAAAATTGTTGAATTTATGAAATTTGTGTTGACATTTTAAAATGCATAAGATATCTAAATTTATGTCATTTTAGAAATGGAATAATTTATGAAATTGCTGAAACAGTACAATTTCAATTCACATTTCAAATTTGTAAATTGTTTCAGTGTTGCAACAATTTCACAAATTGTTAAATTTCTAACAAAATATGATCAAATTAAGGTGTCTTATAAACATTTATGAGATTCAAATCTTAATTCAGAGTTCATAAACGGTTTCAATAAATATATAAATCATAAGATTTCATAAGATTTCTAACAAAATATCGTCAAATTTAGGTCTTAATGTTTTAAAGTGTAAATTTAAAACTCAAATTGTAAAAATAAATTGTTGCACTGTTCCAATAGATGTACACATTTATAACAAAACATGGTCAAACTTAAATGTCTTAATTTTAATTCAACATTTTTCATAAAGCGTTTCGTTCTTGAGAAATTCGTAATATATTTTTCTAACAAAATATGGTCAAATCTAGATGTCTTAAAAACATTTAAAAATTCTATTTAAATGTATGTTTTGAAGTGTAAAATTTTAAATCAAAATATTTAATTCTTGCATCATTTCAATAAATGTGTAAATTCAATTTCTAACAATACACTGTCAATCCCAAATGTCTTAAAAACGTTTACGCGTGTAAAAATTCTACTTAACATTGTTTTAAAGTGTTAAATTTCAATTCAAATGTTTGAAATTGTTTCAATAAACTTATAAATTATTAAACTTCCAACAAAATACTGTCAGATATAGGCGTCTTAAACATTTATGAGTGAAACATTTCAATTCAAATTTTTTCATAAATTGTTTCATTATTGAAACGATTTCATAATATATTCCATTCCTAGGCATCTAGATTTTCACCAAAATGTTAAAATTATTACATTTCTAACAATATACCGTCAAACCTAAATGTCTTAAAACGTTTATGCGCATAAGAATTCAATTTCATAAATTGCTCAATTGTTTCATTGTTTCAACAATTTCATAAATAATTCCTTCTCAAATATAAGTGTTAAAATAAATAAAAATAAATAAATAAAACTTCATAAATTGTTTCACACTCTTAGGTGTTTTTTTAAAGATGTTGAAAATTACATTTTATATCCAACCTAAAGTGCTCAATATTATAACTCTAAGAAATAATGAAATGATGTTAAATCAACAGTTCAGTGGTACAGAGCTAATGATTAAACGCAGTGTTTAACACACACACACACACACACCTTCAGACTCTTACAGGAAACCCAAACACACCTGACACACAATTAACATTCCTTCACAGGAATTGGTTTGGAACACACTGTCCTCCGAACGGAAAACCATGACAAACTCATCCCGACTGACTTGCATCTGCTCAGACAGGCAGAGAACAGCCACAGGAGTGACTCAACAATGATTCAATAATACACATATACATCCATATTTTAGTTACAGTGGCGATGCAGTCAGATAAGATTTACAAGAACGATTTGACACCATTCGTCAATCTGAAAAATGTGTTAAAACACCGTGCATGGAGGGAAGTCAAAACACTGATCACTTCAGCTCAATCCCTTATCAGTAAACAACTCTATGCACACTAAACCAGCCAAAAACAAGCATTAACCCACATACCTTCCCATCTGACTGTGAGAGTCCAGGATTGTGAACACAAACAATGTTTGTATATGAATTGAGCTCCAACACATTCACCAGCTTCAGATAATGATGCTTACTTCAGAGAAATGTATGCTCAGATGAACCTGGTTTCTGTCTGGATTCGCAGACGTTTCTGGAAGCGAACGTCTGCGGCGGAATTTCTGGAATTCCAGGGATTCTTGAGCGGCGAGGTTTGATTTTCATAACCTGAATTCCTGAATCCTTAGAAAGCACGCAAACAAGCCTCCTCTTCACCTGAGCGATGATTAGAGGCAGAAAATGCAAACGGTAACAGCTCAAAATTGATATGTGATCACTAAATATGGCATGTGATGAATTATGCAATTTATGTAGAAATTTTGCATTAAAAGAGTTTATCAATAATTTTATAACTTATTTGTAACCTTCAAATATAAACGTCTTGAAAACATATGCATTTTATTTATGCATAAACCATGCACTTTATGCAATGAAACTAAATTTATGAAATTTATATTGAAATTGTACATGCATGAGCATTTTGTTTCATACATTTATGAAATAGTCAGAACAATACATTTCAAATATAATTTCATCAATTATAAAAATGATGGAATTTCTAACAAAAATAAATAGTCAAATAGAGGTGTCTTAAAACATTGTTTTGAGATTTTAATTCAGGCTTACATACAAGTTGTTGTACTGTTAAATTTTTTTTTTTTTCAGTTTCGATCAAGATATGGTTGAATCTTAAAGTCTTAAAACTATTTTTGTTATGCATCATGTGTGCACTTCATGCATTTATGCACAATACGTTTATAAATACCCCTTTAAGACATCTTTACTGTAAAAGGGGATTTTCATTAGTTGTAAATAATACAAAGATTATTGGAGCTCTTTCAAAAAAAGAAAAAAACCTTAACGTTTTCTATTTCAATGTGTTACTTCACTGTTTTTTGTAATTGTTATACAGTGTAACCTACCATAAAAAAAGTATACTTTTAATCATCAAAGATGCATTCAGTTGATCAAAAGTGATATTAAAAGACATTTATAACATAAAATATTCCTCTTTTAAATAAATGCTATTCTTTTTTAACTTTCTATTAAAGCATAAAATATTATTTTGTATTCAAGCAGTAAATCATCATATTATTCTGATTTCTGAAGATCATGTGACACTGAAGACTGGAGGAATGATGCTGAAAATACAGCAGAGCATCACAGAAATAAATTACACTTTAACACAGATTCACACAGAAAACAGCTGTTTGAAATCTAAAAACATTTCACAATTTTTCTTGTATTTTTAATCGAATAAACGCAGCCGTAGTGAGCAAAATCGATTTCTTTGAAATAATCCAATGTCAGATTTCAGTTAGGCTGCACACAAAATAAATCATAAAGACTGCACATGTAAAACATAAAACACAGGAAAGCAACGTGGATTAATGATCGAAAACATTTCCTTTTAGCAAGCTACAATCAGAAACCCATCAGTCAAACTATAAAAGCCGCAGATGCAAATTTCACACAGAACAACATTGTCTGCATAGTCAAAGCAGAGAGCAGTGACGTCTAACCAGTGTTGGGGAGTAACTAGTTACATGTAACGGCGTTACGTAATTTAATTACAAAATTATTGTAACTGTAATTAGTTAGTTACTAAGAAAAAATGAGTCTAATTAAATTACAGTTACTTATGAAATTTTTAACAATTACAAAGGGGATTACATTTGAATATTTACACACATCCACATACAGATTTAACTGATTTATTTCCCAAATTGCACTGACTATTCTGAGACATACCGCCCTAATAATTT
>NC_081762.1:1296453-1298953 GCF_963082965.1 Carassius carassius
AACTTCGTGAACAAAGGTTCCAGTCTGGAACAGTACATGAACGCATGAAAAATTGTCTCCCTTTGTGTACAAAAGGGGCAAGCAGGACTGACTTCTGGATTCAGCACAGACACGAAAGAATTAACCGCGATGACACCTGTGAAGAATTCTCCACTGCAAATCACCTACCCTCTTAGACAAAGGTGGCTTATATAACGATCTCCATTCCGGTCTAACATCATTTCTCAGTCTGAGAACAGAGCGCCATGGTGTGTCAGTTTTTGTTTCAAGAATACTCTTATTAAGAACCAAAACACACACTTTATACAACTTTTTACCTTCACATGACAAGAGATCCAAAGAAAGAGATTCACATGATTTAAAAAAAGACTAGTACAATCACCAAAATTAGGTTGAACAATTAAACATGGGAAAAGGTCATCAATGTCAGGGGTACTGGCCCCAGTGAAGAAATCATCCAAGAGGCTTTTTTCCTCAGCAGTTAAACAGAGTTTCAAACTAGTCAAAAACTGACAAAATAGCCGATCAGACCTAATTCCCAAATGTTTTGAAGCTACATCAAAGTTTTCAAAATTAGGACCAGTTAAAGCCAACAAATGGCCCAAAGTAAACACTCTAGATTTCTGGAGCAAGAAACTAAACCCAGATAGATTACAATGAGCGGTGACATCCAGACGAGCCCCAGAAATTAAGGGTTCTTGAAGTAACCAATGGAGTGAGGAAAAGTTCTCAGTCTTTTGAACTCGAAAAAGACCCCACACTTTAAAGATGCTCTGATAGAAGGCAGGCAGTCCTGATAAATCCAATTTGGTTGTCTTCATTAAAAACAGAGGTTTGTCCAGTCCAAAGCTTCCCACAGTGCGCAAAATGGTGCAACAAACAGCACGCCAACCAATATGCACAGGTCCATCAAGAAATCTCTTCACGAACTGCAACCGAAAAGCAGCACACCTACTTTGTAGATGAATCAGTCCTTGTCCACCCTCTTCCTTAGGAAGAAACAAAATACTTTTTGAAGTCCAATGTAGCTTGTCCCAAAAGAAATTTACCAGAAGAGCTTGAGCTTCCGTTAAAAATTGTGGTGAGGGATCCACACATGCCAGTCTGTGCCAAAGTGAGGAGGCTATTAAATTGTTAGCAATGAGAGCCCGTCCTCTGTAAGACATATTTGGCAACAACCACTGCCATTTGTCCAAACGGCTTTGAAACTTACCTAAAAACCCTTCCCAATTCTTTTGTAAGGCACTTTCATCCCCTAAAAACACCCCTAAATATTTTACGCCCCCTCTTCCCCAAAACAACCCAGCAGGAAGATGAGGTATCCCCTCGGCCCATTGCCCTATGAGTATTGCTTCACTTTTTTTCCAGTTAACCTTAGCAGATGACAACTGTTTAAAATCTTCAAATAGATTAAATAAAACATGTACATCACTCTGATTGTTGAGTAAAACAACAATATCATCAGCATATGCTGACAAATAAAATTTGTTATCACACACTGGTAAGGACAAACCACATAGTTTACTTCTTATCTGTTGAAGCAAAGGCTCAATGGCCAAAGAATACAACATACCAGACAGGGAACAACCTTGTCTGATTCCCCTAAGGACTCGGAATGGAGCACATAAGCCACCGTTTATTTTCAGCACACTCTCAACATCACAATAGAGTACTCTAATCATATCAACAAAACTTTCACAAAAACCAAAAGCTGATAGAGTACTCCATAAATAAGAATGCTCAACTCTATCAAAAGCCTTTTCTTGGTCCAAAAAAACTAGGCCACAGTTAATATTCAATAATTTAGAAACATAAAAAATATCACGAATAAAAGAAATATTATCAAAAATGGACCTACCAGGAACACAGTACGTTTGATCCGGATGGATGACCTGATCTAAAACACCAGCCAGTCTGTTAGCCAAAGCCTTAGATAAAAGTTTATATTCATTGCAGAGGAGTGAAACCGGACGCCAGTTTCTTATGTCAGTCAGGTCCCCTTTTTTTGGGAGTAGGGTGATTACTGCTCTTCGGCAGCTCAACGGCAATCTGCCCTTTGACAAACAGTCATTGAGCACCTCGAGAAGATCTACACCCATCTCTACCCAAAAAGTCTTGTAGAAGTCAACAGGGAGGCCATCTATTCCAGGTGCTCTCCCAGACTCCATACTCTGCAGGGCCTTGTAAAGCTCACCCAGGGTCAGGCTCTTTGAGAGGTCGCCATTGGCCTCTTCTGACACCTTTGGCAGGTTTTCAAGGAAACTGTTCTCCTTGCATATGCCAGACTTCAGTTCACTCCTATACAAATCTTGATAAAAAAGGACTGCTCTCTGCCGAATCTCAGCCGGATCCGATAAAAGCACTCCATTCTCAGAACACAATGCATGGATCAGCCGTTTCTGCCCATTCTTTTTTTCTAGATTAAAAAAATATTTAGATGGTGCATCCATCTGATCTATATTTTGAAAACGTGAACGGACCAAAGCACCTTGTGTTTTAT
>NC_081762.1:1303953-1306453 GCF_963082965.1 Carassius carassius
ATGCACTGTTTTTTTTTTTCATGTAAAGTTCATGCAATCCTCGCACTGTTCAGCATTAGTAATATAAGTACTAAAAGTGATATATTAAAACGAATTACTATTAAACTAAATCTATATATGCATATAAAACAAAACATTTCTTTGTTAAACAAATGCTAACTGATATTATATATATATATTCTCTTATTTATTTTTAATTTTCCTTTATTTGAAAAATAACTAAATCTTAAACTGGAATATAACATACAAACATATTTAAATTATATTAAAAATATAAAACTATTAAAAAATATTGACAAAAACAACTAAATTACTAAAATAAAAAAGACAGAACTTATAAAATACATAAAAATTAAACTATTTACAATGTTTATTTAACAGTCTGTTGCAATACTGAATTTAATTTAATAATACAATAATAAATTAATTTCCAGGGAATGCATGAACTGATTATATAGGATATTATATATTACTTTGAATGCACTGTAAACTGAGTTTGGATAAAAGCATCTTCCAAATGCGTGATTGTAAATGTTTTTTACAATTATTTTTATTTATTTATAGATATTACCTCTATGTATTGATATTGTTATGCCACAGATTTAATCAAATGGCTTTTTTTTTATAAAATGGCCGTTATGTTATATTATAGCTGCACACTATACATATTTTATTGCTCAAAAACCTAACAAAGTGTTTATTAAAGTATTTGATGTAATGCATCATTTAATAAAATGTAATAATTTAATATTTGTGTGCGTTTGTTATTCTATCATCATTGAGACACTATTATAGTTTTTATGAATTTTTTTTATTAGTTTCTATTTTGAATATTTTCATTTGATGTGTTTTGATTTGGTGGATTTAATTTGTTGTGTTTTGTCAATTTAATGAATTTTTTAATAAAGTTTTGGTGAACTATAATAGCCCTGATCACAGTCTCTGTGAAGGACACACTGGTGTTGTGGCTCAGTTCCAGTGTGACGCACAGGATTCTGGGAAGGAATGGATCCGTCTCAGAGGACACTCGATCCTCCAGCTCTGGATGTGTTTCTCACAGCATCAGATCATCAGTCACTCAGCACAGGTGGGAAACAGTCAGTGTTGGGAAGGTTACTTTGGAAATGTAATAGGTTACAGATTACAAGTTACCCTGTTTAAAATGTAATAGTAGTGTAACTTTTTCAATTACTTTATTAAAGTAATGTAACTAATTACTTTTGAGTACTTTTTGATTACTTTTCTAAATTTGTGAAAATTAAAGAATAATCAATAAAAGCATATACATCAACTTAAATACATTTATCTAATAAGCATGTGACGTATTCTGTGTAATAAACTCCTGAAACATTGGTGTTTTTTTGAAACTGCTGTCTCTGTATATGATGATAGTTTTCTCAAAATAAGTAAACTGCACATGAAGTGACACAGAGCAGTTCTAGAAATTATGTTTATGTGCTCGTGTACTCCTATATTGAGGCGGCAGAGGTTGAAAACACTGCGAGCTTCAGTAGGCCTATGTGTAGTAAATGAAACCATGTCTTTGCCATTAATTTACAGGAGGGGCGGACTGGGAAAAAAATTCAGACTGGAAAATTCATACAAACAAATTCATGGACAAAACTATTTTTTGTATGGACCTGACATAAAAAAGGTTTAAATCTTTAATTTGGGGACATGCAAAATAATTAAAAGTTCCCTCCTGAACTGCACCATCACTTCCATTTTTCTCTTCAGTCTCTTTATTTTGCCCTGTTATCCATCTCTCTCGTGACTTTTATACTCAAGATTGAACAAAACTATACTTTACAATACAATACTCTACAATACTACAATATCTTTATAGAAAAATCCTAATACTGTACACGAGTCATGTTTTCCCTTACAAAAATTAACCATGCTTTTATTAGTCTATATAAAAGTAAAATAACCTTGTTTTTTTTTTTTTTGCAAATGGATTTGTATTTATTTTTACATAAATACATTTGTAAAATAATTTTACATTTTTGGTTATCACAGTTAAACAATAGTAACCATTTTCTCTGGATTTATAGTTAAATATTAAAATGTTAATTTTCGTAAGGGTTGTGTTGTTGTCTGTCGTAGCTGCCCCTAAACCTATAAAAAGAAAATCGGAATTTTTTTTCAGCTAAATTCCTACTGTAACATTACAACAGATAATAATGATGTCCTTTATATAGTATTTTGAGTGATGACTGATGAGCAACGTGCTGCTGCTTGATTAAATTAAATAAAAAAAAACAGACAAAAACGCATCATTACAGATGAAACTGACCTGAAACCCTGAACAGTAGTTCTGCTTCTCTGCTCCAGCAGGCCACCCTACTCTCTCTCTCTCTCTCTCTCTCTCTCTCTCTCTCTCTCTCTCTCTCTCTCTCTCTCTCTCTCACTCTCTCTCTCTCTCTCTCTCTCTCTCTCTCTCTCTCTCGCATTGATTACTCTGAGTCTGATCCAAAGCGTTTGGCGGAGGCGCGGAGAG
>NC_081762.1:1316453-1336453 GCF_963082965.1 Carassius carassius
TAATATATTTTTTTAATTAAAATAAAAACAACGTAGCGAAAATGTGTTAATTACAATTTTAAATAAAAAACAATAAAAAACTAAAATTGATTTAAATAAGTAATTTTAAACATTTATTATAATTACAATAAATACTTCAAAAATAGAACATTTACTAAAATTAATAGTTTCAAAGTACAAAAAATTATAATAATAAAAAATATATAAAAATATATAAATAATACATTTATGTGAGATGTAAATTGAAGTCAACTTGAGCTTAATAAAAGGAGAATAATACCTGCCAGTGTATTATAAACAATACATTTGATATTTTTGACCCACTAGCACACCTCAGATGTAAAAAAGTGTCATGAATTTGAGCGTATAAAGCTGTGAAAAAATGTGAATGAAGAAGGGAGAAAACAACCAATAAAAAACATGAGTAGAGAGGAGAAAAAACAAACCACAGAGTCAGGATCCACAAAATAAATGATCAAAATATAACCCAACTATAATGAAATCAAGAAATGTTTTCATTAAAGACTACCAACATAATGAACAAATCAAATACGTTTTGATAAATTAAATTATCCTTTGAAATATAAACAAATCAGCATTATACACTCTTAATTTTGATCGGTTTGACTTTTTGTACCATTTACATCTTTCTTGATTACATTTTTTCATAGACTATGTCTGAAGTACAGGTCAGAGGTCAGATGAATTGAGTGTGTGTGTGTGTGTGTGTGTGTGTGTTTAGACCGCAGATGAGGTTAATCAGTTGAATGGTTTACTGGAGGAAGATTTTCCGGATGTCAACGTAACATCCCAGCCTCCATCACACCAGCCCCCCCCACCACGAGTCAACTGGACGGAGCACGGGATGGTCAGTCCTGTCCAGAACCAGGTGTGTGTGTGTGTGTGTGTGTGTGTGTGTGTGTGCTGCTGTACTAAGAGTTTGAGCACGGAAATGTAATATAATATTCAGATCTTTATAAAATAGAAATATATGTTATATTTATTATCATTTCTATAATATGAATAATTGTTTTAATTATAAATGTAACATTTACAAACATTTAAATATAATATTTGGCATTTATAATTTTTGTTATTACATTATTAATAATTATTATACTTAATATGATATATATGTCTGTATGCATAAATATATTTATATTTGTATATTATTATTCATCATTATTTTAGTCATAATATGCATATTTTATACATATAAATCAAATGTTTTTATGTTATTTAATGTGGTTTCAGGGCCCGTGTGGCTCGTGCTGGGCGTTCAGTGCTGTCGGTGCTCTGGAGGGTCAGATGAAGAGGAGAACCGGTTCTCTGGTCCCCTTGAGTCCGCAGAACCTGCTGGACTGCAGTGTGAGTCTGGGGAACCGCGGCTGCAGAGGCGGATATCTGAGCAGAGCTTTTCTCTACATCATCCAGAACAACGGCATCGACTCCAACACCTTCTACCCGTATGAACACAAGGTACTGCAGAATGTTAACACAACGCCCATTGAGCCTTCAGCTTCACTACGTCTGTGTTCAATGGTCATACTACAGTATAAAGCAGTGATTCCCAAATTGAGGTGGTAAATTGATGGAAAGCTAATAATTAAAAAAAAGTTAATATATCATTTTATAATACAACACTTGTCATAAAACGAAATCATAAAAATTTAAAATAAAAATAATTTTTTTTTTTTTAATATGTGTATTAAATTTTTAAAAATCTACATAATCCAGTAAAGTTGTTGTGGTATTGTTGTGATGTGACGTTGTCGTTTTTTATGACATTGTAGTAAACTTGCAGTGACATTGTTGTGATGTTGTAGTGGCAAAGTAAGGGCATTGTTGTGATGTGATGTTTTAGTGACACTGTAGTGGCATTTTTGTGACATTGTAGTGACATTAACGTTGTAGTGGTGGCGCTGTTGTGTCATTGTTAGGTTGTAGTGATATCATTGTGCTGTAGTGACATTGTTGAGGCATTTTTGAGAAATTGTAGTGGCATTGTTGTTATGTGGTGACATTATAGTGACATTATAGTGATAGTGTAGTGGAGTTATTGTGACATTGTAGTCATGTTGTGACATTGTAGTGGTGTTGTGATGTTGTAGTGATGTGGCATTGTAGTGATGCTGTAGTGGCATTGTTGTGAAATTGTAGAGGCATTTTTGTGGCATTGCAGTGGCGTTGTTGTTATATGGTGAAATTGTAGTGACGTTGTGATAGTGTAGTGGAGTTATTGTGACACTGTAGTGATGTTATGACATTGTAGTGGTGTTGTGATGTTGTAGTGATGTTGCATTGTAGTGATGCTGTAGTGGTATTGTTGTGACATTGTAGAGGCATTTTTGTGGCATTGCAGTGGCGTTGTTGTTATATGGTGAAATTGTAGTGATGTTGTGATAGTGTAGTCAAGTTATTGTGACATTGTAGTGACGCTGGATTAGCATTGTTGTGACATTGTAGTGGCGTTGTTGTGTGATGTTCTTGTTGTGTCAGTATAGTGATGTTATATTGTTGTGGCCTAGTAGTAGTGTTATTGTGATGTGTACTGGGGTTTTGTGACATTGTAGTGATGTTTTTAATAGCATTTTGGTCACATTGTTGTGTGACATTGTTGCATTGTAGTGATTTGACATTGTTGGCATTATGGTGGTGTTGTTGTGGTTCTGTAGTGACGTAGTGACATTGTTGTGACATTGTTGTGACACTGTAGTGGCGTTGTAGTGGCATCGTTGTGACAGTGACATTGTTGTGATGTAGTGTTTTTGTAATGTTGCTGTGATATCGTTGTAATGTTGTGTTGAATTTTGCAGCAAGGTGTGTGTCGATACTCTGTGACGGGAAGAGCTGGATATTGCTCGGGTTTCCGGATTCTTCCGCGTCACAATGAGGTGGCACTGCAGTACGCCATTGCTAATATCGGACCTGTGTCTGTTGGTATAAACGCCAAACTTGCTTCCTTCCACAAATACAGAGGCGGTGAGACATAAAATATAGCACACACACCTATCTGCTTTCAGTCCACAAACCAGCACGTACATTTATTGTAAATGATTAATGTGTGTATTCAGGAATCTACAGCGATCCGAAGTGCAGCTCTGGACTGATCAATCATGCGGTTCTAGTTGTGGGTTACGGCTCAGAAAATGGACAAGACTACTGGCTGGTGAAAAACAGGTTAATTTTCACTTGATAAAAAAACTATGTGACAGTTCTGACTTTTATATATATTTGAAATGATTACTTTATATTATTCATATTTTTATGAAATATATATTTTACGCTTTCACTTATTTTATTTGTATTATATTTGCTATAATATATTTTATATTTATTGTCATTCTTATAATAATTATTATTTTAAATATAACTTAATATTTTTCATGAAAACTTAAAAATACTTTTTTATACTTTCATATCTGATCAGTAATTGCTTACGTATAATATGAACATTTATATAAATATAAATTTATTTTACATTTTATAATATTATGTAAAATATTTATAATTATATAATATTAATATTTATAAACATATAAATATTTTATATTTATTATAATTATTATTATTTAGTTACAATATACATATTTTATAGGCAAATACAATGTTTAATATTATCATTTTTAAATGTGTTAAATTATTTTATTATAATATTAATATTTTCATAAATATACTGTTTAATATGTGTTTATGTAATAATCAGAAAGCTTCAGTAGCTGTAAGTTGCTGTATTTCAGTGTGAGCTCTAATGTCCTCTAGTGTTGAAAATAAGAAGTGTTTATGATTTCTGTCTGTCTCAGCTGGGGAACAGCATGGGGTGAAAATGGCTTTATCCGAATGGCACGAAATAAAAACATGTGTGGAATATCCAGCTTCGCCATTTACCCCACCATCTAATCCGACCGCCTCTGATCTTTCTGTCCGAGACTCTGGAGCAGGAAAACCTTACTGAATATGCATTGATTTTCTTTAGTTTCCATCACAGCACAAACCCAGAACAAAAGCAAAGAACACACCTTTACAATAACCGTTTACAATTGATATCATTAAATATAAACTTGATACTACTTTAATATTTATACTTTAGGGGGAGGAGCATTCTCATTCAAGAGAGCATTTGATTGGACAAAAATATCAATACTGTCATCAATATTTTTCCAAGCAAGAATATAATTAAACATCGAAATTACAGATCCATTGAATTTAATAAATTGGAATTCAAAATATAAAATAAAATAAATTAAAGATAAATTAAAATATTTAAATGTAAAATTAAAATAAATACTTTTGAAATAAAAACTATTACAATTATTAATTAATGAAAATGTGTTATGTCTTTAACTGAAACATTGAAATTAGAGATTGAGTGTTTTGTGTGGCTAATGAAGAAAAATAAGTTTTACGTTTGGCTTTTTTTTATCATTATTATTATTATTATTATAGTTTTCTGGACCAAAAAAACAAACAAAAATAAACAGAAACAAGGAAGAGATGTAATCTTTATGCACGAAACTGTGCTTATTTGGTTACTTCAATAATTTAAACACTGAAATTAGAAATTTACAATTTTTGTAAAAAAAATTAAAATAAAAATTTTTATTAAAGAAGAGAAACTAGTTATAATTGTATTTATAATACCCATATATTTTTTTTACAAATATATTTTACATAAAATGTATAATTACTATAATGTATCTATTATTTTAATTATAATAGTCGTAATTTTATAAATATGTATTATCATTCTTATAATATTATTAAGAATTATTTGTATTATAATAAAAAAAAATTATGTATGTCTTTAAATAATTTAAATGTTTGAATTAGTGACTGATTGATTTACATTACCTTTCCATTTATTAATTTAGCAAACGCTTTCATCCAAAGTGGCTTATGCGTCTCATGAAGAAAAATTAGATTTATTTTGTGTTAATGTTGACTGCTGTAAGAATAAATGAAGCTTGAGTCTGAATAAATGATTCAAATAAGCAGCATGGCTTTTATTGTTTGTGTTATAAAGTCTTACATTTAATACTTCTCTAGAAGAGGATTGTAGTCAAAACTGCAGATATAAAATGCAGCACATGTGCGTTTACCAGTGTTACAGTCCTGAGTCAGAAATTACACAATACTGCTCATCACACTGGACTCATAACTCATGTTTTGTTGGCCGTGGGGTGTGGATTGAAGCTCAGTAGTGTGTGGATCGGGTCAGATCAGATCGCTCACATGTGTTCTGGATGGTTCTGGAGGCAGCTGATGAACTCCTTCACCTGCCGGCCCTCAAAACAGATCTGATAGACCGAGACGAACAGAGGAAACCTGCACACACACACACAGACGTCAGACACACACACACACTGATGAGGATGAGGAGGAGGATTGAGGATGACTCACTTGTCCACCATGTTCTTCTTCCTGAGGATCTTGTAAACCTCTGCAGACGTCTGAGGACCCTGGAGCTTCTGACCGTTCAACATCTCAGCTTCCAGCTCCGCTATTGACTGAAGAAAAACAGATTAATATCACACTCAAAGCACACAAACTGGCTTCAGTTTCCTGAATTAGTTTCATTCATTCATTCATTAGCTCTGATGCTGAATTTTCCAGTTCATGTGCTCCATCTAGTGGCCAGGGTATAAATAAATTCACACGCACATAAATCCATTTGGGCTGCAGGTGTTACAGACCTTCTGCGAGCGGGCGAAGGCCTCGGCCACGCGGCGGTTGCGTCCTCCGTAGCAGGTGGTGATGAGGTCAGCCACGCCGCAGCTCTCCAGGAAGGTGGCCGAGAGGACGGCGCTCTTACAGAAGAGTTTGGAGAAGGCCACCATCTCCATCAGCCCCAGCCGGATCACTGCAGCTTTAGTGTTATCACCGAAACCCAGACCGTCACAGAAACCTGCGCCCACCGCCACGATGTTCTGACACACGCACACACACACACGCACGCACGCACACGCACGCACACACACACGCGCACGCACGCACGCACGCACACACACACGCGCACGCACGCAAACACACGCACGCACACACACACGCGCACGCACGCACGCACGCACACACACACGCGCACACACACACACACGCACGCACACACACACACACACACACACACCAGAACAGACACTCAGCTGCAGCCAGACATTCACATGCACATCTTTAATCATAATTGACTATCTCATAATTATTAACTTTTATCTCATAATTTAGATTTTTTTAATTCATAGTTCAATTTTTTGCATGATTATGACTTGTCTCAAAAAATTGACTGTTCATGTCACAATTATAACTTTTTATCTCATATCAGACATAATATATTTTTGACATAATTATGACCTTTAATCTACATTTTGACATCTTGAGATAATCTAAACATAATTTAGATTATCTCATATTTTAGATAATTTAGATTATTTTTTGCTATAAATATGACTTCATCTCATAATTTAGATTTGATGCCATAATTATGCTTTTTTATCTCTTAGACATATTTTTGTCATAATTAGGAGCTCTTATATCACAATTTAAACTGTTAATCTGTAATTGACTTTTCTTATTATTATTTTGATTTTATGCAATAACTATGACATTTTATCTCATAATTAAAATCTTATGCAATAATGATGACTTTTTATCTCATAATTTTGACTTTTGTCACACTTAGGTGTTTCTAATCTCATTATCTACTTTTAACTGTTCATCTCATAATTGTAACCTTTTCCTCATAATTTAGATTTTTTGTTTACGATTATGATTTTAATTATTTTTTAACACCCTAAACTTCGAATTCATGCCATAATTGTGTCTTTTTATCTCATTTCGATTGTCAAAATTATGCATTATCTCATAGTTTTGACTTTTTCATGCTTAGGAGTTCTTATCTCATAATTATAACTGTTCATCTCATAATTTTGATTATCTCATAATTTTGACTTTTTGTCATTATTATGACTTAATCTCATAATTTCGATTTTATGCCATAATTATCATAATTTAATCTAATTGTTTTCACTTTTGTCCTGATTAGAAGTTTTTGATCTCATCATTTTGACTTTTATATCATAATTTAACTTTCATGTCATATTCATGATGTCTTATCTCATAATTATCATTTACCAAAGCGTCCTTTGGACATAACATAAGTAATCTGAATAAGACGGAGCCCCTGATCCACAGAATCGTGTGTATCTCAGTTACCTTCAGCGCTCCGCACAGCTCCACCGTGTCGCTCTCCTTCACCACAGTGATGCGGAAGTTCGGCGTCTGCAGAAGCTCTTTGAAGATCTTGCCATTGGATTCATTAGTGGCTCCTGAAACACACACACACACAGTTATAAACACACGAGGTCAAGCGCTCTGCAGGTTCCTCACAGGAAGTGATGTCACACACACCGATGGTGGTCTCGCAGAACTTCTCCTCGGCCACCTCGCTGGCGATGTTGGCGCCCATCAGCACACTGACCTCGATCTCCAGCTTGGACCTGATGATGTCAGAGATCAGGGACAGTCCATCCGGACCCTCATCGATACCCTGAACACACACAAAGAAGATGGACTAAAGAATACTAAGTGAAACAGTAAATGCTTTGCAGAAATTATTGTTATTTTTTTTTAGGTAGATGGAATTTTTACAACAAAAACATTTCTTAGACCAATAATGATTTTAAAATTATAATATTAAAATAATTCAGCAGTGATGAAGTAGTCTTTGCTAATAAAAAATATGGAATATATAGCTAATATTCTAAATTATGTTCTAATATTTGCATTATTTATGTAGAAACAAATCACGTACCATTAAATCCACTCAAATTATAAAATGTTAAAGAATATACTCATACTTTAATGAGGGAGATCCCGATGGCACCAGATTTGACGTTAGGTTTCATCTGGTCACAGATTTTCCCGATAAACTGATGAGGAATGACGAAGATCAGGAATTCTGCTCCATTCGTGGCCTCTGTAACGTCAGGAACCGCCACCTGAGGAAACAGAGGAGATCTGAACCCCGGTCCCACGCTCGGCAGGGGCTCTACGGCTCTTACTGATGGAAACCAGCTCAAAGACAGTGGGTAACAGGCTTCACATGGTCTCTAGTATTTCTTCTTCTTTTTTATTGCTGAAGAGTGTTGAACTTTCTTCTTCGGTGTTCTACTGTATAGACGTGAAAATACATTTCCTTCAGCCCAAGGCTTTTGGTGCAAAAGGGCTTTTACATTTGCAAAAAATAAAAAAATGTATATGAAAAGCAAACAAGCAAGCCCAGGCCAGATTTTAAAAGTAACGCAAAATTAACGTGACGCATTACTTTCAATAAAAAGTAACTAAGTAACGTAATTAGTTACTTTTTTAGGAAGTAACGCAATATTGTAATGCATTACTTTCAAAAGTAACAACACTGATTATAACAAGGTCTCTCATACTACTTCATCAAGTATTCCTGATTCAGTCATGACAAGGCGCAAATATTTCGCAAATATAACTTTTTATTATTATGATTTTTATCTCATAATTATCTTTTTTGTATTTCTATCTTATAATTTCAACATCAACTGTTTATAACATGGTTATGATTTTGACTTTTTATCTCATAATTTCAACATTTTGTCAATTATGACTTTATATCTCATAATTATGAAATTTATCTCATAATTATTACTTTCGCTGCCATATGACTGATCTCATAATTTCACCTTTCTGGCATCATTTCCATTTCTTATCTCATAATTGTCCAGCTACACTGGCTTCCTGCCTGTTATTGCATACACTATAACATTTTGCTGCTTACTTATAAAGCACTTCGTAATCTGGCACCTTTGTATCTCTCAAATCTTCAATGGTACACTCCTACACGTGTTCTTTAACATCATTCTCTGCAGATTTACTGAGATTTCCCTGATTTTAAGATGAGTTCCTTTGGTGGTAGAGCTTTTAGTTTTGGAAAATTATGGCACTCCAGCATATCCACCAGCTGAATTGTATTTCCCTTTTTAAATATCAGATTAAAACATATTTGTTTAGAATAGATTTTAGTGATATGACTGATTGATTCGTCTGTTTTATAGCTTTGTACTTTGTCACATAATTTGAATTTTTATCTCATAATTATGACCTCATTTCATAATTTTTTATTTTTATTTAATATATTTATAATAATTAGAATAAAATGTAAATTGTATCTCTTTTTTCATTATTTAAACTTTTTATCTCATAACTGATGGTTACTGGGGTTATGTTTTCATTTTTACTTGAATCATTTTCATTTTTGATTAAGTTTTAATTAATCTTTTTTATCAAATTAACCATCCTGATAATCCTGGCCCAGTAACAACCTATCATGACCCGATCTGTCCCAGCAGGTTCTCTTCATCAAAAGAGCGGCTAGATCAAGACATTTCTAATGTCATATCTGAATGATTGCTACAGCACTGTCATGATTCCTTCAGCTTTGTCCTGGTTAATTATAGTCTGTTTATGTTCACGTTTGCACATTTATCTTGTCCCATCATGCCCTATGACTAATTCAGTGATTATTTCACTTACATATGAGTGATTATTAATCTGCTTCACGATGTTGTGTAATTTTGCGGCAGTAACATGTAGATGAGTGTAAAGGTGATCCGTGCAAAGTTCAGCACATTAATCTGTGTCTAAACCTACTGATAACCAGCTCTAACACTAACACTGTCTCAAAGATACCGCTGTATTACCTGCTGGGCCTCACTAGATGACGAATCAAGCTCGTTCCAGCTCAAATATCTCAATCAATGTATGAAAATGTTCTGAACGTTTTTTGGTTAAACGAACATTCAAGAACATTCCATTGTATCATTTTGCTAACATTAGGGCAATGTTACTTTTGAATGTTCTCTGAACAATTACCTTGGAGTACCATCAAAGTACCACGGTATTATGGTCTGTTCCCAGCACTGTACTATTAAGAGAAACACACACCACATTTTTGGGCAGTTTGTGTCCAGGCAGATATTTGACGTTCTCGTGTTCGGTGTTGATGATCTCGGTGAGTTTGCGTCCATCAATCATCTCCTCATAGACCCACATCTTCACCATTGGATCGAAGCGGTTCGACGATTTCACATTGTGCCCGACGATCTTAGCGATGGCAGATCCCCTGACCAACACACACACACACACACACACACATCACTGACCAAGAAACAGAACATAATACATACATATATATATATATATATACAGTGTTGGAGGTAACGTATTACAAGTAACTCGAGTTTACGTAATCAGATTACTTTTTTCAAGTAACTAGTAAAGAAATGCATTACTTTTTAGATTTATAAGAAAATATATGAGTTATGATATACTCATATATATAATAATATAATATATGTGCATACATATATGATATATATAATACATCATATACTTTTTTATTGCTGAAGAGTGTTGAACTTTCTTCTCCTGCATTCTACTGTATAGACTATATTTACATTTCCTCCAAGTAACTAAGTTACATAATTAGTTACTTTTTTTTTAGGAATACTGCACAATATTGCAATGCATTACTTTAAAAAGTAACTTCCCCCAACACTGTATATACAATCGATTTTTGAGTTATTTTATATATTTTCAAAAAATCTCAATATATTTACACACATATACATTAAAGACCATATGTTATGGCCATATATAAAAAAAAATGAAAATGAGACAAAACCCATTGAAACACTTGCGATACACATTGAAAAGTTGTGATACACATTGAAACACTTGCGCCTACATGTGAATCACTTGCTCGTACATGTGAATCACTTGCGCGTACATGTGTATCACTTGCGCCTACATGTGAATCACTTGCGCGTACATGTGTATCACTTGCTCGTACATGTGAATCACTTGCACGTACATGTGTATCACTTGCTCGTACATGTGAATCACTTGCGCCTACATGTGAATCACTTGCGCCTACATGTGAATCACTTGCTTGTACATGTGTATCACTTGCTCGTACATGTGAATCACTTGCGCCTACATGTGAATCACTTGCTTGTACATGTGTATCACTTGCTCGTACATGTGAATCACTTGCGCCTACATGTGAATCACTTGCTTGTACATGTGAATCACTTGCTTGTACATGTGTATCACTTGCTCGTACATGTGAATCACTTGCGCCTACATGTGAATCACTTGCTTGTACATGTGAATCACTTGCTTGTACATGTGAATCACTTGCTTGTACATGTGTATCACTTGCTCGTACATGTGAATCACTTGCGCCTACATGTGAATCACTTGCTTGTACATGTGAAACACTTGCTCGTACATGTGAATCACTTGCGCCTACATGTGAATCACTTGCTCGTACATGTGAATCACTTGCTCGTACATGTGAATCACTTGCTTGTACATGTGTATCACTTGCTCATACATGTGAAACACTTGCGCCTACATGTGAATCACTTGCTCGTACATGTGAAACACTTGCGCCTACATGTGAATCACTTGCTTGTACATGTGAATCACTTGTTTCTACATGTGAATCACTTGCTTGTACATGTGTATCACTTGATTGTACATGTGAATCACTTGCGCCTACATGTGAATCACTTGCTTGTACATATGAAACACTTGCTCATACATGTGAAACACTTGCGCCTACATGTGAATCACTTGCTCGTACATGTGAAACACTTGCGCCTACATGTGAATCACTTGCTCGTACATGTGAATCACTTGCTCGTACATGTGTATCACTTGCTCGTACATGTGAATCACTTGCTCATACATGTGAAACACTTGCTCGTACATGTGAAACACTTGCGCCTACATGTGAATCACTTGCTCGTACATGTGAAACACTTGCGCCAACATGTGAATCACTTGCTCGTACATGTGAATCACTTGCTCATACATGTGAGACACTTGCTCGTACATGTGAATCACTTGCTCGTACATGTGAAACACTTGCGCGTACATGTGAATCACTTGCTTGTACATGTGTATCACTTGCTCGTACATGTGAATCACTTGCTCGTACATGTGTATCACTTGCTCGTACATGTGAATCACTTGCGCGTACATGTGAATCACTTGCTTGTACATGTGTATCACTTGCTCGTACATGTGAATCACTTGCTCGTACATGTGAATCACTTGCTCGTACATGTGAATTACTTGCTCGTACATGTGAAACACTTGTGCCTACATGTGAATCACTTGCACATACATGTGTATCACTTGCTTGTACATGTGAAACACTTGCGCGTACATGTGTATTACTTGCTCGTACATGTGAAAAACTTGTACCTACATGTGAATCACTTGCACGTACATGTGTATCACTTGCTCGTACATGTGAAACACTTGCGCCTACATGTGAATCACTTGCTTGTACATGTGAATCACTTGCTTGTACATGTGTATCACTTGCTCGTACATGTGAAACACTTGCGCCTACATGTGAATCACTTGCTCGTACATGTGAATCACTTGCTTGTACATGTGTATCACTTGCTCGTACATGTGAATCACTTGCTTGTACATGTGAATCACTTGCTCATACATGTGAATCACTTGCTCGTACATGTGAAACACTTGCGCCTACATGTGAATCACTTGCTCGTACATGTGAAACACTTGCGCCTACATGTGAATCACTTGCTCGTACATGTGAATCACTTGCTCATACATGTGAGACACTTGCTCGTACATGTGAATCACTTGCGCGTACATGTGAAACACTTGCGCGTACATATGAATCACTTGCTCGTACATGTGAAACACTTGCACGTACATGTGAATCACTTGCTCGTACATGTGAATCACTTGCTCGTACATGTGAAACACTTGCGCGTACATGTGAATCACTTGCTCGTACATGTGAATCACTTGCTTGTACATGTGTATCACTTGCTCGTACATGTGAATCACTTGCTTGTACATGTGAATCACTTGCTCATACATGTGAATCACTTGCTCGTACATGTGAAACACTTGCGCCTACATGTGAATCACTTGCTCGTACATGTGAAACACTTGCGCCTACATGTGAATCACTTGCTCGTACATGTGAATCACTTGCTCGTACATGTGAAACACTTGCGCCTACATGTGAATCACTTGCTCGTACATGTGAAACACTTGCGCCTACATGTGAATCACTTGCTCGTACATGTGAATCACTTGCTCATACATGTGAGACACTTGCTCGTACATGTGAATCACTTGCGCGTACATGTGAAACACTTGCGCGTACATATGAATCACTTGCTCGTACATGTGAAACACTTGCACGTACATGTGAATCACTTGCTCGTACATGTGAATCACTTGCTCGTACATGTGAAACACTTGCGCGTACATGTGAAACACTTGCGCGTACATATGAATCACTTGCTCGTACATGTGAAACACTTGCACGTACATGTGAATCACTTGCTCGTACATGTGTATCACTTGCTCGTACATGTGAAAAACTTGCGCGTACATGTGAAACACTTGCGCCTACATGTGAATCACTTGCTTGTACATGTGAATCACTTGCTTGTACATGTGAATCACTTGCTTGTACATGTGAATCACTTGCTTGTACATGTGTATCACTTGCTCGTACATGTGAATCACTTGCGCCTACATGTGAATCACTTGCTTGTACATGTGAAACACTTGCTCGTACATGTGAATCACTTGCTTGTACATGTGTATCACTTGCTCATACATGTGAAACACTTGCGCCTACATGTGAATCACTTGCTCGTACATGTGAAAACCTTGCGCCTACATGTGAATCACTTGCGCCTACATGTGAATCACTTGCTTGTACATGTGAATCACTTGCTTGTACATGTGTATCACTTGCTTGTACATGTGAATCACTTGCGCCTACATGTGAATCACTTGCTTGTACATATGAAACACTTGCTCATACATGTGAAACACTTGCGCCTACATGTGAATCACTTGCTCGTACATGTGAAACACTTGCGCCTACATGTGAATCACTTGCTCGTACATGTGAATCACTTGCTCGTACATGTGTATCACTTGCTCGTACATGTGAATCACTTGCTCATACATGTGAATCACTTGCTCGTACATGTGAAACACTTGCGCCTACATGTGAATCACTTGCTCGTACATGTGAAACACTTGCGCCTACATGTGAATCACTTGCTCGTACATGTGAATCACTTGCTCATACATGTGAGACACTTGCACGTACATGTGAATCACTTGCTCGTACATGTGAAACACTTGCGCGTACATGTGAATCACTTGCTTGTACATGTGTATCACTTGCTCGTACATGTGAAACACTTGCGTCTACATGTGAATCACTTGCTCGTACATGTGAATCACTTGCTCGTACATGTGAAACACTTGTGCCTACATGTGAATCACTTGCACGTACATGTGTATCACTTGCTTGTACATGTGAAACACTTGCGCGTACATGTGTATCACTTGCTCGTACATGTGAAAAACTTGTGCCTACATGTGAATCACTTGCACGTACATGTGTATCACTTGCTCGTACATGTGAAACACTTGCGCCTACATGTGAATCACTTGCTTGTACATGTGAATCACTTGCTTGTACATGTGTATCACTTGCTCGTACATGTGAAACACTTGCACCTACATGTGAATCACTTGCTCGTACATGTGAATCACTTGCTCGTACATGTGTATCACTTGCTCGTACATGTGAATCACTTGCTTGTACATGTGTATCACTTGCTCGTACATGTGAATCACTTGCTCGTACATGTGAAACACTTGCGCCTACATGTGAATCACTTGCTCGTACATGTGAAACACTTGCGCCTACATGTGAATCACTTGCTCGTACATGTGAATCACTTGCTCGTACATGTGAATCACTTGCTCGTACATGTGAGACACTTGCTCGTACATGTGAATCACTTGCTCGTACATGTGAATCACTTGCTCGTACATGTGAAACACTTGCATGTACATATGAATCACTTGCTCGTACATGTGAAACACTTGCACGTACATGTGAATCACTTGCTCGTACATGTGAATCACTTGCGCGTACATGTGAAACACTTGCTCGTACATGTGAATCACTTGCGCGTACATGTGAAACACTTGCTCGTACATGTGAATCACTTGCGCGTACATGTGAAACACTTGCTCGTACAGTACATGTGAAAAACTTGCTCGTACATGTGAAACACTTGCGCCTACATGTGAATCACTTGCTCGTACATGTGAATCACTTGCTCGTACATGTGTATCACTTGCTCGTACATGTGTATCACTTGCTCGTACATGTGTATCACTTGCTCGTACATGTGAAACACTTGCGCCTACATGTGAATCACTTGCTCGTACATGTGAATCACTTGCTCATACATGTGAGACACTTGCTCGTACATGTGAATCACTTGCGCGTACATGTGAAACACTTGCTCGTACATGTGAATCACTTGCGCGTACATGTGAAACACTTGCTCGTACATGTGAATCACTTGCGCGTACATGTGAAACACTTGCTCGTACATGTGAATCACTTGCGCGTACATGTGAAACACTTGCTCGTACATGTGAATCACTTGCGCGTACATGTGAAACACTTGCGCGTACATGTGAATCACTTGCGCGTACATGTGAATCACTTGCGCCTACATGTGAATCACTTGCGCCTACATGTGAATCACTTGCTCGTACAGTACATGTGAAACACTTGCTCGTACATGTGAATCACTTGCTCGTACATGTGAAACACTTGCTCGTACATGTGAATCACTTGCTCGTACATGTGAAACACTTGCGCGTACATGTGAATCACTTGCGCCTACATGTGAATCACTTGCGCCTACATGTGAATCACTTGCGCGTACATGTGAAACATTTGCTAAGAATTTAGAATTTCAGAATTCAGAATTTAACGCGGTATTTTTTCACAATAGCCTACCAGAATTTCCCATGTTAACAGTTTTTCGCACATAGTAAACCTACACTGAAATAAACCAGATTCTGAAGCTTCTCACATACAGTTAGTTAGTTATGGGAGGCCGTTTGAGACGAAATCTATTGAAATGCAATAGACATTGAAAACTTGCGAAAACCCATTGAAACACTTGCTCGTACATGTGAAACACTTGCTCGTACATGTGAAACACTTGCTCGTACATGTGAAACACTTGCTCGTACATGTGAAACACTTGCGCGTACATGTGAAACACTTGCGCGTACATGTGAAACACTTGCGCGTACATGTGAAACACTTGCGCGTACATGTGTATCACTTGCGCGTACATGTGTATCACTTGCTCGTACATGTGAAACACTTGCGCCTACTTGTGAATCACTTGCGCGTACATGTGAAACACTTGCTCGTACATGTGAATCACTTGCTCGTACATGAGAATCACTTGCGCCTACATGTGATTCACTTGAGCATACATGTGAAACACTTGCTCGTACATGTGAATCACTTGCTCGTACATGTGAAACACTTGCGCGTACATGTGAATAACTTACGCCTACATGTGAATCACTTGCGTGTACATGTGAAACACTTGCGCGTACATGTGAATCACTTGCGCGTACATGTGAATCACTTGCGCGTACATGTGAATCACTTGCGCGTACATGTGAAACACTTGCTCGTACATGTGAATCACTTGCGCGTACATGTGAAACACTTGCTCGTACATGTGAATCACTTGCGCGTACATGTGAAACACTTGCTCGTACATGTGAATCACTTGCGCGTACATGTGAATCACTTGCTCGTACATGTGAATCACTTGCGCGTACATGTGAATCACTTGCTCGTACAGTACATGTGAAACACTTGCTCGTACATGTGAATCACTTGCTCGTACAGTACATGTGAAACACTTGCTCGTACATGTGAATCACTTGCTCGTACATGTGATTCACTTGAGCATACATGTGAAACACTTGCTCGTACATGTGAATCACTTGCTCGTACATGTGAATCACTTGCGTGTACATGTGAAACACTTGCGCGTACATGTGAATCACTTGCACGTACATGTGAATCACTTGCTCGTACATGTGAATCACTTGCGCGTACATGTGAAACACTTGCTCGTACATGTGAATCACTTGCGCGTACATGTGAAACACTTGCTCGTACATGTGAATCACTTGCGCGTACATGTGAAACACTTGCTCGTACATGTGAATCACTTGCGCGTACATGTGAATCACTTGCTCGTACAGTACATGTGAAACACTTGCTCGTACATGTGAATCACTTGCTCGTACATGTGAATCACTTGCGCCTACATGTGAATCACTTGCACCTACATGTTAATCACTTGCTCGTACAGTACATGTGAAACACTTGCTCGTACATGTGAATCACTTGCTCATACATGTGAAACACTTGCTTGTGCATGTGAAACACTTGCGCGTACATGTGAATCACTTGCGCGTACATGTGAAACACTTGCTCGTACATGTGAATCACTTGCTCGTACATGTGAAACACTTGCGCGTACATGTGAATCACTTGCTCGTACATGAGAATCACTTGCGCCTACATGTGAATCACTTGCGCGTACATGTGAAACACTTGCTCGTACATGTGAATCACTTGCTCGTACATGTGAATCACTTGCTCGTACATGTGAAACACTTGCGCGTACATGTGAATAACTTACGCCTACATGTGAATCACTTGCGCGTACATGTGAAACACTTGCGCGTACATGTGAAACACTTGCGTGTACATGTGAATCACTTGCGCGTACATGTGAAACATTTGCTCTTTGTGTTTCATATACGCGCAAGTGTTTCACATGTACGCGCAAGTGTTTCACATGTACAAGCAAGTGTTTCACATGTACAAGCAAGTGTTTCACATGTACGCGCAAGTGTTTCACATGTACGCGCAAGTGTTTCACATGTACGCGCAAGTGTTTCACATGTACGCGCAAGTGTTTCACATGTACGCGCAAGTGTTTCACATGTACAAGCAAGTGTTTCACATGTACAAGCAAGTGTTTCACATGTACGAGCAAGTGTTTCAATGGGTTTTCGCAAGTTTTCAATGTCTATTGCATTTCAATGGGTTTCGTCTCAAACGGCCTCCCATAACTAACTAACTGTATGTGAGAAGCTTCAGAATCTGGTTTATTTCAGTGCAGGTTTACTATGTGTGAAAAACTGTTAACATGGGAAATTCTGGTAGGCTATTGTGAAAAAATACCCGGTAAATTCTGAATATGGCATTGAAATAGTATTAAGTAAGTACCACAGTCTCACTGAGCCTAGCGTACCGTGATAACACTACAGTAGATCTAGTAAGAGCACATACAAACACAAATGTGGAAAGTCAAGATTGACGCAGGCGAAAATGAAACTCGGTGCGCGTCTGACGTCGCGTCCGCTGCGTCGCGTTGAGCGCGAGTAAACCGCGAGCAGCTGCTAAAGCGCTTACTGCGTCGCGTTCACATGAGACGACACTCACCAGTTTCCTGAGCCGATAATACACACTTTCTTGCCAGGCATCGCGTTAGCTGCTGTCTAGCGATCAGTCAGAGAGAGAGTGAACAGTGAAGTTTGACTTCCTGACACGCCTCACAAACACACACACAGAGAGAGAGAGAGAGAGAGAGAGAGAGAGAGAGACAGAGGGAGAGACTGAGAGAGAGAGAGAGAGAGAGAGAGAGAGAGAGAGAGAGAGAGAGAGAGAGAGAGAGAGAGAGAGACAGAGGGAGAGACTGAGAGAGAGAGAGAGAGAGAGAGAGAGAGAGAGAAAGAGAATGTAAGGCAGGGTTAAACAGGTCTGGATTAGTTTTTTTCCTACATTCCTGCTTTGTTTGTGTCTAATCAAGTGTGTCCTATTCCTGCTGTTAATATTAAAATAAATGGAAATAATAATGATGATTTGCATTATAATGATTGAATGCAGCTGGAATTAAATAAAGTCATTTAATTTAAGAATCAAATATCCAAGATCAAAGTCAAATACAGGTGTCATATTTCACTGAATGGGAAAAAAATCCATAATTATAATGTACAAATGAAAAAAATTTACCTGAGGTTTTTGGGTCTAATATAATCTTAATCATCTACTTCATTAAATAACACCGCACATGTTCATATATTCACACATCATTAAACAAAGACCAACTCAGAGAGCAAAGGAGATAAAAAATAATCAGGTTTTATCACCATGTGACCTTTGACCCCGGAGAAAGATCCTAAAGTGACACGTTATCCCCCAAAGTGACGTTTATTAGGTCATTGATTAGTTAGCAGTCTAGGAAACAATAGAAAAATAAAAAACATTATTGATCGATCAACAGAGTGACCGATAAACATTAATAATTTATTATGATAACTGAATATTAAATTAAAAACTCTCCATGTGAAGTCATTCATCTCATCAAACACAGAAGAGCCATAATCTCATGGTTTATCATTCATAATCATGGATCAAAGTGCCAGTGGATATACAGTACAGCGTTCACAAGTACAGTATCTGAATCAATGACAAGTTTCTAATGTGAAATACACAAAATATCCATAAAATGTTTCTGGTATTGGACCGTCCCAAAAAATATTTAAAACCATGCAGGGTAATAATTTAATATGTCCAAAATAGTGCACATAAAATAATAATAATAATAATTTTCTTAATCATAATAATAAGAACTCTACAGACTCAAAATCTATTTTAAATTATTAACTCATTTATTTACATATATGTTTTCCCACATTTGTGCACAACCCTGTTACCATCTGATTTTCACCCCCACAAAAAATAAAATAAAATAATAAAATAAAAATCATATATCTTTAAAATGTCTACAAAATATTCCCGAAAGTGACATACAAGTACATTTCTCTTAATCAATTAATCTCATCCAAAATAAAAGTTTTTGTTTACATAATATATGCATGCGTTCTGCGTATATTTATTATGTTACTGTAAACACACACACACATACAATATTTATTTTGAAAATATTTAGATGTATATATTCACTTTCTTATATTTT
>NC_081762.1:1341453-1383953 GCF_963082965.1 Carassius carassius
ATCCAACATAAACAAGACACGAAGACAAGGCAAAGCAAGGCAAGAAGCGACGGACATGAATTAACTCTCAAACATTAAACAAGGACTCCGTAACACAGACTCAGACAGACCGGGTATAAATACACAGAAGGATAATGAGGGAACAGGAGACAGGTGGGGAACAATCAATACTAAACAGGAGGAAGGTGACCAAATAAGGGAACAGGAAGTGATAAGGAGACAGACACCGTGAGAAAGGAGGACACCTAGTGGAAACCCAGGGAACACAACCCAGACACTGACAGACAGGTAGTAAATGAGTACATGTGATCTTGATTATATAATCAGAGTCCAAAAATTGTTAACTTTTTATTTTAAGGTACACACATTACATGTACTATACTTACTATTATAATAACAATAAATTATGCATAATTGCATGCAAGTAACACTTACCTAACCCTAATCATATAGTAAGTACATGCAGTTAATTAATATTATTCAGTACTTAAATGTATAATTACAGTGTATCAAGGGCACTTAAAAAAAATAATGTGTGACCCAAAAATGTTATTTTTATTTTAATTATCACTCAGTCGGTTATTTTACCATGCATTACTTTGGATTGTTTTGGTCTTTGAAACACATTAAAATGCACAAATTCTAACACTAACTTTTTTCTGATACTCTTTCTCATTCGACATGTAAAGCAGGAGTTGCACCACGCGGATGTTTCAATGCAAACCAGCTCTGACCTCAAACAAGCAGGAAAGAATAAAAACCATGTTATTTGAGCAATAAAGTGGTTGCTTCTGTAAATAATTAAACAACAGAGAGAAAAACTTAGTGAAGTCAAACAAGCTGAAATTGAAAAACTGAAGGATTCCTTTCTGTTCCAACAAAACTTTAGATGGTAAATTAAAACACGGACAAAAAAAACATTTTTGCAGTGTTGTTTAGTAATGCTGGATTTTATGTTTTATGGGTTAATTTCATAGGTGTAATGGATTTTCTACTGTACTATCTGTATTTTCTATCAACTTACCACACACACACACCGTCTCATACACACATACAAGTTTTATAATCACCAAGTTACAAGGAAGTTTGCTCAGAGACTTTACACAAGAACAAATGCAGAGACACACCTGTTGAATTCTCAAGTCTGAACACACTCCTGCAATTATCATCAAAAAACTGATACCAGCCGATGCATCTGCTGAATACAGACATCTGAATATCTCTCCATCTGATTATCTAACTATTAAGAGTATATCTGTACAGCATACACATAGGTTTCATCCAATATTTAAAGATCTGGAATCTGGTGATGCGAAAAAAATCTAAATATTGAGAAAATCATCTTTAAAGTTGTCCAAATTAAGTTCTTAGCAATGCATATTACTAACCAAAAATTAAGTTTTGATATATTTACGGTAGGACATTTACTAAATATCTTCATGGAACATGATCTTTACTTAATATCCTAATGATTTTTGGCATAAAAGAAAAATGTATAATTTTGAATCATACAATGTATTGTTGTCTATCTATTGCTACAAATATACCTGTGCTACTGATGACTGATTTTGTGCTCCAGGGACACATATACACGCGCCCATTCGCAAACAATTTATCAGCAATCAAGTCACCGTTAAACTTAAAACACTTAACGATGTGTGTGCATCATGGAGCACAATCTATATATACAGATGCTCACCTGAATATGTTGGTAGATTTGTGTTGGATTTGGAACACAAATATGGATATTTTATTTATAAACATCATACTTTTTTTGGCTTATTTCAGTTGATTGTTTTGAAGGGCTCCAATTGGATTATGTATCGCAAATCATATGCAGACTTCCACACTCTGCTCGTCTCTCTTGATCTCAGAAGAGTGTGAACTACTGCTACTCACAAATCAGGCAACCAACTGGAGCTTATTTATACGTGACACTGCTCTACTGATCATGTTCTGGTTACTCCACTGCACACCTCGGATCACTTCAATGATATTCGCTTAAATTGTGACTCTGGCAAAACATCGGTGCTGGTATTGCTAGATCTCAGTGCTGCATTTGACACTGTCGATCATAACATACTACTAGAGAGACTGGAAAACTGGGTCGGGCTTTCTGGGATGGTACTCAAAAATGGTTCAGGTCATACTTAGAAGGGAGAGGTTATTATGTGAGTCTAGGAGAGCATAAGTCTAAGTGGACGTCCATGACATGCGGAGTCCCACAAGGCTCAATTCTTGCACCGCTCTTGTTTAGCCTGTATATGCTCAAAACTAAGTCAAATAATGAGAAAGAACCAAAATGCCTATCACAGCTATGCTGATGATACCCAGATTTACCTAGCCTTATCTCCAAATGACTACAGCCCCATTGACTCCCTCTGCCAATGCATTGATGAAATTAATAGTTGGATGTGCCAGAACTTTCTTCAGTTAAACAAGGAAAAAACTGAGTCATTGCATTTGGAAACAAAGATGAAGTGTTCAAGGTGAATGCATACCTTGACTCTAGGGGTCAAACAACTAAAAATCAAGTCAGGAATCCTGGTGTGATTCTGGAGACAGACCTTAGTTTCAATAGTCATGTCAAAGCAGTAACTAAATCAGCATACTATCATTTAAAAAACATTGCAAGAATTAGATCTTTTGTTTCCAGCCAAGACTTGGAGAAACTTATTCATGCCTTTATCACCAGCAGGGTGGCCTATTGTAATGGGCTCCTCACCGGCCTTCCCAAAAAGACCATTAGACAGCTGCAGCTCATCCAGAACACTGCTGCCAGGATTCTGACTAGAACCAGAAAATCTGAGCATATCACACCAGTCCTCAGGTCCTTACACTGGCTTCCAGTTACATTTAGGATTGATTTTAAAGTACTTTTACTCGTATATAAGTCACTAAATGACCTAGGACCGAAATATATAGCAGATATGCTCACTGAATATAAACCTAACAGAGCACTCAGATCATTAGGATCGAGTCAGTTAGAAATACCAAGGGTTCACACAAAACAAGGGGAGTCCGCCTTTAGTCACTATGCCGCCCGCAGCTGGAATCAGCTTCCAGAAGAGATCAGATGTGCTGCTAAAACACTAGTCACATTTAAATCTAGACTCAAAACACATCTGTTTAGCTGTGCATTTATTGAATGAGCACTGTGTACTGTCCGAACTGATTGCAATATATTTTTCACTGTTTTTTTATTTTATTTTATTTTTTATGTAAAGTCATTTTCTGTTTTTAAATGTTTTAATCATTTTAAAAGTTTTAAAATTGCTTGTTTTATTTTTTGTTATTATTTTTCTTCATGATTATTTTACTTTCTATTATGTAAAGCACTTTGAATTACCATTGTGTACGAAATGTGCTATATAAATAAACTTGCCTTGCCTTCCTCCTCACTCTTAACCTCAACATGGTCCCTGACAAATCACTTACCCCTCCACACCCCTCATCATCTTTCAATGTAACCTGCACTCACTTTCACCCTCCCGGCTATCTGCAATGGTTTCATAGTAACTATGGTTACTACTTCCCCGCTTGATCCTATTCCATCTCATCTCCTTCAAGCCATTTCTCCTGCAGTTGTACCTTCACTCACTCACATCATCAACACATCCCTCCACACTGGTGTTTTTCCCTCATCATTTAGACAGACTTGTATAACTCCACTACTTAAGAAACCCAACCTCAACCCATCTCTTTTAGAGAACTACAGACCAGTTTCCCTTCTTCCTTTCATTGCAAAAACACTTGAACGAGCTGTGTTCAACCAAGTCTCTACATTTCTCACACACAACAACCTCCTTGACAGCAACCAATCTGGCTTCAGAAGAGGACATTCAACTGAGACGGCCTTGCTCTCAGTTGTTGAAGCTCTAAGACTGGCAAGAGTGGAATCCAAATCTTCAGTACTTATCCTGCTTGATCTGTCCACTGCTTTTGACACGGTTAACCACCAGATCCTCCTATCAACCCTACTGGCAAAAGGCATCTCAGGAACCACACTTCAATGGTTTGAGTCTTACCTACCAGATAGGTCCTTCAAAGTATCTTGGAGAGGTGAGGTGTCCAAGTCACAACATCTAACTGGGGTGCCTCAGGGCTCAGTTCTTGGACCACTTCTCTTCTCTGTCTACATGGCATCGTTAGGTTCTGTCATTCAGAAACATGGCTTTTCATACCACTGCTATGCTGATGACACTCAACTCTACCTCTCATTCCATCCTGATGATCCGACGGTAGCCATTCGCATCTCAGCTTTTCTACAGACATTTCTTGCTGGATGATGGACCATCACCTTCAACTCAACCTTGCCAAGACAGAACTCCTTGTGGTTCCAGCAAACCCATCGTTTCATCACAATTTCACCATCAGGTTAGGCACATCAACCATAACTCCTTCAAAAACAGACAGACACCTTGGAGCTATGATTGATGATCACATTAAGCTTACCTCCACCCAATACCGAACCAAACAGAAACCGTGACCCCAAAATGGCAATACAAACTGAACTGTGAAAAACTTAAACCATTAAACCATACTGTCTGTCTAGTTAATTTTATAATCAGTATTTACTATTAGAAACTACACAAACTGTAACTTGTATATTACATATCTATATATTAATTAAAACAATTACATGTTTTTTTCTCTATATTTCTCCTTCTACATATAGTGCATTATTTAGTGTTCTGTTTTTCTTATATTAGTGTTATTATTCCTATGTATGTCTCCACAATAATGTTCATTTTGCACTATATCTGTATTTTCTTCTGCACTGGAAGCTCAATTCAAATTCTTCGTGTTTGTAAACATACTTAGCAATAAAGCTCTTTCTGACATTTGAATTATTTTCAGATGCAAAGCTTATTTTTGGCAGTGTATTTCGTCGTGTGTAAATCTCCATTCTCTCTTGTTTGGTTTTATCATGATCTCTGGTCAAACAGAGCAGCTCAACCATTTTACCATTTGAGACGCTTATAACCGGTTGAACCTGATTTTTGCAGAATAACACGAGTAGCATTTTCAACCATTACACAACACTGCATGAGCTCCAGGACTGAAAGACTACCTGACCAGTCTTACCAGACGAGTGTGTGTGTGTGTGTGTGTGTGTGTGTGTGTGTGTGTGTGTGTGTGTGTGTGTGTGTGTGTGTGTGTGTGTGTGTGTGCGTGTGAAACCTCTTTATCTTTGAGCCCCAGCAGCAGAATCTCCTCCATCAGAGTGAGTCTCAGTGATTTGGAGTCGGTGTCCTGTTCCTCATCCGTGCCGTCTGTTTTCTCCTCCTTCTCCTCAGCGTTACTCCATCGGTCCGCTGGAGCCTCAGAGCGCCGGTTCCTCTTGGTCAGTGTGGTCATCCCTCCCTGCTAATAATACCTCCACCAACATCCACATCATCTTTACCAACCACATCACCTAGAAATCACTCCTTGGGAGTTCAGTTTACCCTCCGAATGCCTTATCTAGCATTACAGGTTATAAGAAATCCTTAGACTTCCAAAAACACTCAAGCAGGTAGATAAACAATTTTTCTAGGGAAAAAAAATCTTATTTATTTCTCTACATTTGTATCAGGGTAACAAAATAAATAAAAAAATAAAGCATTCTAACTTACCACATCTGCCAGTTTATAAATGTATAATGACGTCCAGTGTGAGATGTTGTCTGTTGAACTGTTCACTTCCCTGTACGCTAGAAGCGCAGCACTCACCTGTGGACACGCCCCATGACCGCTCAGCCAATCAGGATACACTCGAGCGTCTCTCATCCAATCAGAGCTCTCGACGCGGACTGAACGTGAGCACCTGTTCCGTTCACCGACGTCATCCGGATCCAGGATACACAAACCGGAGACTTCATCACTTCCTTAAAATCTGACCTAATAAACGTGATCTGACGTTTAATACATTTTATATGAACCCACAAGTCGACGTGTCAGGCATTTCTGTAACGATTTCATAATAACAGGCGACTATTTCGTTTAAAAAGTCAGTTTTAGTAGATTTATTTCCTTTGAAATCATTCCATACGATTGTGTAAAATACAAAAAGCTGTTAATACCGATAATCTCGGAGCTGTAAAACAAAACATATATATATATATATATATATATATATATATATATATATATATATATATATATATATATATATATATATATATATATATATTAATAATTAAATTCCAAAACATGTCGATATGTTTTGGATTCAGATGTGTGTTGTATGTACAAGCTTGTTTTGACAAAAACAAATGAGAAGCGCTTAACAGCGATATCACGCGGCGCATTTATGTCAAATCATCTTATACCCAGAACTGGTATATTATATTTAGTTAGTTAATTACGTTTATTCCGCTGTAACTTTCCGATTCGTGTGCACACAGTAAAGTGGAATTGCTTTAACTATCATATAAAAGTCATCACGCCGCGCTCTCATTGGTCGCTTCCACACCGAGTCCCGCCCATGACTGCTTACGTCAGATGCGTCATTCACCATTTCGGTGTTGAGGGAATATTGCTGCAATAAATCTCAAATAATCGCGCCTGAATCGCGTTAAAATCTCGTTTTTGTTGACGGAGGACCGGTTTTATTTTCAGTGTTTGTGTCGCGGGAATAATGTCAGAGAATCCGGACACTCTGGAGCTGGAGTCTGAAGAAGAGAAGCAGGTACCGATCATTGAGAGAAACAGCACAAACCCCGCGCAAGTTTAACAAACGAGACATTCTGAACAAACGCATTCGTGATTTTAGCTGGTATTTGCTTATGTGGATACATGAACAGAAAGAAATCGTGATTTATCTGGTCCCGAGTGCAACTCACGGAGGTCACGCCCACACCGCGCGGAAATCCTCGCTCTGATTGGTTGAGCCGTCGATCAGTCACACAGATAGCGCATTTCTATTTGTTGATGTTTGTTGTTATGCTGCAGATTGTCACTTTGATCACGTGACAGAAGTGATCAGTGCAGCTAAAATCGATCATATTTTATCTGAAAATAAATAGGATTTTATTTCAGGGCTGGTCGAAAAGGCCAAAAATCATAATCTATTTTATTTTGGTCAATATTGAGAACACTAATATTTAACATGATTGATCATTGACTTTAGAAACAATGGTCTTTTTACCAGTGGATTTAAAAAAATAAATAAATAAAACCATTTATTCAACTTAAAAATCATGCAGCGATTCATATGTGACGTGTGCAAAACATTAAAAACTGGAAGGGGGCAAAACCTTTTCCACAGCACTGTATGTGTGTATATATAGACTAATTTGATTTTGAGGGGATGTGTGTGTGTGTGTGGGTGTGATTGTGATAGTGTAGATGTTTAATGTATGCTGCTGTACAGTAAATAGAGTGATGTATGAAGATAACGTACGTGCTGATGTTATCAAATCTACAGTGTTTGTGTGTAAAAGGTAGAATTTGAAATAAAATGTTACAAATCTAAATTAAGCTTCGCTTTTGAGATCTCTCTTTAATAATTCTGAACACTCCAGTAATCTGATCTGTTATTGTTATTATGTCCAGCAGAGGTCACTAGTGACAGAAGTTTAGAGGTCTTTACTCAAAACACTTACAGGAAGGAATCATTTCAAATCAGTGGGTCATGAATAATAATAATAATAATAATATTTTAAATGTTCAAAAATATAGTGTTTACAATGTGTGTAAATAAGTTAAATTAAATAGGGAAAGTAATATCAAAAATAAGAAAATAGACACAGTTTTAACATAAACAAAACATAAAAAGTGTGTATTACCAGTCAAAAAATGTTTAACTAAGATTTGTAATGTTTTTTAAAGAAGTCTCTTCTTCTCAGCAAGGCTGCATTTATTTGATCCAAAATACATCAAAGACATTTTTAAAAATTGTTACTATGTAAAATATCTTTTTTTTTTTTTTGAATCTCTGTTAAAGTGTAATTTATTTCTGTGATGCTCCGCTGTATTTTCAGCATCATTCCTCCAGTCTTCAGTGTCACATGATCTTCAGAAATCATTCTATATATACTGATCTGAACTAGAAAACTAGTAAAAATATTTCCAAATATTACTGTTTTTGCCGTACTTTGTATTAAATAAACGAAGGCTTGGTGAGCAGAAGACACCACATTAAAGAAAACATTAAAGATCATACTGTTCAAAAACTTGACTAGCAGTGTATGTCTGTGTATATATATATATCAGTGCTGCCAAACTATTAATCGAGATATATCATATATGTATTTATTATGTATATATAAATATACAGGCATACAGTATATTAAAGAAAGTTTTCTAGATGTATATACATTTAAATTCTTATTTTATATTTAATATATAAATATTTTCCTTAAATATATACATACATGTGTTTGTATGTATTTGTACATAATAAATATACACACATATAATATGTAAACAAAAACTTTTATTTGGATGCGATTAATCGAGATGAATCTTTCACAACAGTCATATATATAACGAATATAACGCGTTATTTATTCTTGACAGATTATTTGTGTGCGGTAGGGAAAGCTAATTTCACCCACAGCCAGCTCGAAATAACCATGGAAATAACTCGAAGAGAAGTACATCGCGGAAGAAAGGAAGTCCATCCATATAAGGATTTAAGGGCGGCGTCTCGGAGAAATACGTCACGTGGACCTCACAGTATAAGCAGCTGAGCTTTGTATCTACTTCCGCTTCACTCTTGGGCGAGTGTCGACCTGCACTTATAACCTTTATAGACTAAACTATAACCTTCAGAGCTCAAAACAACTCGAAGCTCTCATCTTAATAGTCTAGGTCGTGTTTAAGGCACTATATCGCGTCGTGATCGAGAATATGTCTTTGAGTTTGATCAGAAGAACGACTACGGTTGGTCTACTCGGCGCGCACACGGCGCTCGTGCCCGCGCCCGCACTTAAAGCGCGGGCCGAGGACGAGCTCGACGGGTACGCGGATGAAACCGACGCCGCGATGAAGCCGTTAAGACCGGGAACGAATGGCCTGAAGGGACTCCAGCTGGACGGACGCTTTGTTTCCGCGGCGGACGGATCTCTACCGAACACACCGGACCCGCAGGAACTCGGTTCCGAGCTGGACCGAGACACAAGACAGCTTCTGTTGGATTTCTATCGCACGTACACGGGAATGTGTCCGCGGGACCGGAAGCAGCATCACGCGTTACCGACAATGAATCGCGTTGTCGCGGGCGTTCTCTTAAAGCACGAGATCACGTATAAAGGTAAGAGGAGCGCATGCGCACTCGCTGTAATCCCCAAACAAAGCTGTGCGGTTGCCTGGTTTTTGAAACAAACCGCGGGTCTGGCAACAATGAAGCGTTTGTCTGACTTTTAACTCCGGCGAGACGCGTGACGTCAGTTGACCGTCTAATTCTAGTAATAGTAATAGTACATAACTATATTCAAACTATTTAGCTTTTTATTTATTTGTTTGTAAAATCAATATTACGCGGTTTCCTGGAATGTATCGCTTTCTGATCACGTGGTCGTTTTATTTTACTTTATAGTTTTAATTATTTTATATATATTTTTTCTGTTGTAATTTGAACTTAAATAACCTCTAAACCTGTTTCTCGGTAGAGGGGTTTTTTTCTCGGAAGGTTTTTTTTTTGGTTTCTAGTCAAACCGCAAGTTCTTCAGCGATTCTCAGAAACGCGAAAGTTCCCCTTATCAGCGCGTGCACACGCCTCCGGGCGCGCGTCAGAAGAGCTGTTTCCAAATGAAGTGCTGGGTGGAACGAAACTGAAGCGCGCAGGACGTGAAATCGGATTGTTTTAGTACATTCTCCATGTTCAAATTTAGATCTCTCTCTTGAGTTTTCATAAGTTATTCTTCACGATTACGATTCATCAGAACACCAATAAAGCGTTCACCCTTCATTAACCCAGAGTTTTTTTTTCGCGTTTAAAGAATCGTTATTTTATAAAACCATATTCAGCAACGTTTGTCAATTTCTGTATTTTTTTTTCTATCTTCTAAGTTCCCATTGTTACTTAACGCATTAACAAAAAAAAATCTGTCAATCAAAAAGGGGGCGGGGCGTGTGAACCACCTGTTTTATTGCTCCTGTCAGATATTGATCTGAATTGGGTGTCAGGATCAATGCATGAGATTTCTGACTGGAAAGTTAAATAAGTGTATTTGAATGTCTGATGTGGGTTGAGTTGCTGATGTTAAGTGTGTGTGTGTGTGTGTAGGTATGGTGCAGCGTCTGCAGCTGGACTCTCAAGAGGATGACATGAGCGTCATCAGCTCTATAGCAAAGTCAATGTTCAAAGACAACACGACGAACTGGGGCCGTATTGTGAGTCTGGTGGCCTTCGGGGCGGCGGTGTGCTCGCGTCTGAAGGAGCTGCAGAGAGAGCGGTGCATCGAGGTCGTGGCCGATCAGATCTCCTGCTATCTGATCTCAGAACAGCACGACTGGCTCCTCAACAACAAGAGCTGGGTGAGTGACACCAGAGGAAAATCTCACGCACACTCGAATGGGAACAGCTTGTGTTTCCTTCACTGCATAATTCAGAGCTGTTCTCATGTGTGTGATCTCTCTCTCGCTCTCTCACATACACACACACACACACACACACGGGTGAAGTTCAGTCCATTCAACACATGTGAAACTCGACCCCAGTAGCTCGTGTATCAGACAGACTGCCATTAATCTCCCATGCATCTCCATTAACCCCAATAACTGTAAGAAAAAGTGGGTTTTGAAGCATTCAGAAAGTTTTGACCGTGTTTTGAGGTCTAATGTGTGTCTCTTTGTGTCTGCGCAGCTTGGATTCGTGGAGTTTTTCCGCGAGGAGGACGTGGAGTCTGTGATTCGTAATGCTTTGATGGCTGTGGTGGGATGCGCTGGGATCGGCGCAGGTCTCGCTCTCCTGATCCGGTGAATCCAGTACCGTATCGTATCGCTCTTGTGACTGCCGCAGATGCTGAAGCGTGCATTAGCATGTTGTCTGGTGTCTAACTCCTGCTGCACGCCGCTGGACTTGACTTTCAGCCCCACGTGGGCCATCCCAGCATGCACCAGCACAAAGACTGGGCTCGCCGTGACCCAGCGAGCAGCAAGATTATATTCTGACCGGTTTTTTAATAAAAAAGCGTTCAGAAATGCATATGTGGTGTTTGCATCATTTGATTTCATTGCTTCACTTTGCATCTGTGTAAACTTCTTTTTTTAATATATATATATATATATATATATATATATATATATATATTATATATATATACATACATACATGATGAAACGTAGTGTTAATTTGGCTTTAGGTGTGAAGATAATGAATCTGATTCTGTTCAGATTGGCCTTTAGACAAAGAGAAGTGAGACTGACCTCATTTCAGAGTCCCTTCTGTCAGCTGTAAAGAGAAAGAAAACTCCTCTAATAGGCTGCCGAAAAATTCCAATGCAATAGTCTTTCACTTGTATTTCAGAAAGTGTTATAGCAATGAAACTGTGACTTATCAAACTTTAACTGCACACTGGCAATGATTGTCCAACTATAATAAGAAGCTGCATTAGCATATTCGTCTTTTACATTTTAGCATGATGCTAATTTAAAAAAATAAACTTTTTACATAAAGCATTAATTTTATTTTTAAATATCAAGTAGTGAAGTATCATTTAAGTGAAATTAAAAAGTATTTTTTGTTCATATAGAAAGCTATGATGGTAAAACCTGACAATGTTTATTCATTCTAACAAGTAAATATGGTTCTTCAGTGTCTTTCTTTTCATTTTTAGTACATTTATCCACATAATAAAGCAAATATGGATTTTATTTGATAAGCGGCGTGTAGGTGTTTTATAGGGGCTTTACAAAAAATAGTGCATGGAAAAATTTACATTTGCTCTGCAGTGAATGGGTGCCGTCAGAATGAGAGCTGATAAAAACATCACAATAATCCACAGCACTCCAGTCCATCAGTGAACATCTGGAGAAGACAAAAGCTGAAACAAATCCAGCATTAAGATGGTTTTAACTCAAACACATAGAGTCTATAATCCATAATAACTCTTCCTCCAGTGAAAAAGTGTTCTGGTCTGAATCAGGAGAGAAATCTGCACAGATCAAGCAGCGTTTAAACAGCTCTAAACTAATACAGTTCTAGTCAAAAGTTTACATTCAAAAACTCAGGATGAGTTTGTTTCTTCATCAGATTTGTAGAGATGTAGCATTGCATCAGTGTCTCATTAATGGATGCTCTGCAGTGAATGGGTGCCGTCAGGATGAGAGTCCAAACAGCTGAAAAAGTGCATCTCTTGTTGTCTCTCACATCAGAATCCAGACACATATTAGTTTAGAGCTGTTTAAATGCTGCTTGATCCGTGCAGATTTCTCTCCTGATTCAGACCAGAACACTTTTTCACTGGAGAAGTGTTATTATGGATTATAGACTCTATGTGTTTGAGTTAAAACCATCTTAATGCTGGATTTGTTTCAGCTTTTGTCTTCTCCAGATGTTCACTGATGGCCTGGAGTGCTGTGGATTATTGTGATGTTTTTGTTCTGACGGCACCCATTCACTGCAGAGCATCCATTGATGAGACACTGATGCAATGCTACATTTCTACAAACCTGAAAAAGAAACAAACTCTAGTTAATGGATAATGATGCTAGTTAATGTGATTCTCAACACCTGCATGAACTGGAGATTTCAAACCCACTAGAAACCAGCGAAGCTCCATCTGATTCAGACACATGCAGATATCAGTCATCATTCAGAGTATAGATGCATTTGTGGGTCTGCAGATATTTCTGTGTGTCTCTGTTTGTGTCGATTCTAGTGCAGCACAAACCACACACAGCAGTACAAGTGTGACATTTATCTTCTCAGTAGGCTGAGTGTGTGTGTCTGTGGTCTCTCATCTGGTTCTGGTTCAGTGTGTTGATGCTTTTCTGGCACACAGTGCAAGTCAGCAAATATAGAGCAGCACGACATAAACACATGTTGCATCTGAAGTGTTGCATTCTGCATTTTTGGTTGACTGCAGCATCTGAGACCAGATGAACACACACATACACACTTGCAACTCAAAAGGACCTGCAAGATGAGCTGTGGCACAGAATAGCTCAATTATTTTTCATAAACAGCAGTGAGAGCAAATATGAAGTTTGTGGAGGTTTGCACACGTAAACACTCATGAACCACTGTGGTTTCTGTGTTCAACATTTCTGAGATGTGTGTATGTACACTGCTAGTATAAAATCAGCTGAACCACTATTTGACTTTGCACATCAACAGTATAATTTTATGTAGTGCAAAATATATATATACAGTACAGACCAAAAGTTTCAAATAGTCCAAATGACCAAATAGTCATGAAAATAAAGAAAACTCTTTGAATGAGAAGGTGTGTCCAAACTTTTGGTCTGTTCTGTATATATATATATATATACATATGGTGTTATCTAATTTATCACTGATAAAATAGATAACATTAGAAATACAATAACGATTGTAGATTCTACAGTTACATCCATCACACCCAAAGATAAACTGCAGTGCTTTACAAATATAGGACAGGAAGAGCTAAATAAACTTATCACTGTATCTAAACCAACAACATGTTTATTAGATCCTATACCCACTAAATTACTGAAAAAGCTGTTACCTGTAGCCGAAGAACCGCTAGAGAATCTTAGTGCTGTGTTCGACACCATAGATCATGACATACTCATAGATCGATTACAAAACTATACAGGTATTCAAGGGCAGGCTGTAAGATGGTTTAGATCCTACCTGTCCGATCGCTACCATTTTGTTTATTTATCTCATTTATGACCAGTAAAATATGGAGTGCCACAAGGATCCGTCCTAGGTCCTCTTCTATTTTCATGGATGTACTGTTACTTCTTCTACAGTCAGAAATCTGGGTGTTATATCAGACAGCAACTTGTCTTTTGAAAATCATATTTCCAATGTTACAAAAACTGCATTCTTCCATCTTAGAAACATTGCCAAGCTACGAAACATGTTATCTGTTTCTGATGCAGAAAAGCTAGTTCATGCATTCATGCCCTCTAGACTGGACTATTGTAATGCACTTCTAGGTGGTTGTCCTGCTTCTTCAATAAACAAGCTACAGGTCGTCCAAAATACAGCAGCTAGAGTCCTTACCAGGTCAAGAAAATATGATCATATTACCCCAATTTTACAGTCTCTGCACTGGCTACCTATTAAGTTCCGTATCAGTTACAAATTATCATTACTTACCTATAAGGCCCTAAATGGTTTAGCTCCTGCGTACCTAACTAGCCTTCTACCACGCTACAACCCATCACGCTCCCTAAGGTCACAAAACACTGGACTTTTGGTAGTTCCTAGAATAGCAAAGTCCACTAAAGGAGGTAGAGCTTTTTTTGCTATATGTACGTCAGTTTGACGTAGTCACCACTGATAAGCTACTACTAAATATATTGTAACAATTTTCTCTAATGTTGCTTTGCGTCTATTTATATTGGGAAAAGTGCTATACAAATATACTTGAACTGAACTGAATTATTAAGAACCATGCATTAGTTATATACACAGTGGAAGTCAAAAGTTTTTTTTTTTGTTTGTTTAAAACATTTTAGTTTTTATTTATTCCTCCAGTCTTCAGTGTCACATGATCTTCAGAAATCATTCTAATATGATGATTTACTGCTCAATAAATTTTTGAAAATTAGCATTTTGGAATTTTATAGATACCTTCACTTTCACTTGTAATAAATTTAATGCATGCTCGAGTTAATTAAATATTTTGTGTGTGTGTGTGTGTGTGTGTGTGTGTAAATGACTACAGACTCAGAATTTCCTCGAGTACGGACAGCAGCACCATTCGATGTTTCTCAGACCACAAACATCATAGAAAATATCTGTCTCCGTCTGTCTCTTTCTTTCTCTCTCTTGTCGTCAGCTGCAGAACCTCAAGATGAAAACAGGAAGTAGTTCCTCCGCTGCCCTTCCCCCAGCGCTTACATAACCTGTTTGCTCTCTGCTCAGACAGCAGTCATGTTCAGCATGCCGTTTATTTGGTTTTATTTGTCAATGATAATTCATATCAGCTGGGATAGACTAAAATATAAATAGGTTTCTTGTATAAATAGTTCTTGTTTGGTTCTGTTGTTAAAGATTTTTCTAGAAAGGATTTACGATTTCTCTTTTTGTCGCTCCATAAATCAGAAAATACTTACAAAAGAACACATTTTCACCATGTTTTTAGAAATAAAATGTTGTATAAATCAGTGTGAATGAAATACAAACAACCCCACAGTATAAACCTTCAGAATATAAAGAGGAATAAAACTCTAAGTTTTGGTGTACGTAAGTGCTGCTGAAGAGGAAATAAAACCTATTTTTGCGAAAAAGGCCTTTAAAATTATTGTATTTAAACCTATAAAGTGCAATAAAATAAACACTTAAATGTGTATTTTGGAAGTTTTTTTTATGTTTTTCTTTCAAATAGTCTAAAAGCAAAATAGTGCATAAAAAATTATGGTTTTTGCTGTTAGTGCTGTGCCTTAAAACATACCATTTAATGTATTTACATTAAAAACGTAAACATGTATATTTGCTTTGAGAACAATTAGTGAATAATGTGAAATGCGACAAAATGTAAAATGTAGCCACATTTAGATTCAAATGGTTGTGCATTATTTTTGAATGATTTGTAATTATTTTTAGTATATTTATTAAAAAAGACAAACATTTATTTTTGACGTCTGAATAGAGAATTGAACCGTTGTGAATGAGAGAAAAGCGTTTGCATTGTCACTGTGGGATCTGATTGCGTTTCGTGCGTGTTTACAGCACTGATAAGCAACAGTGATAAACGTACTACAGGTCAAAGGTCAGACTGTGAGTACATATCATTTGATTCACATCCTGGTAAAAGAGAACATGTGATGAATCGGACATATGTGGACAAATGTTGAAATTATGTGTCTTTGGACTTTAATAGAATAGAATAGAACAGTGAACTCAGTTGGACAGATGAGAGTATATTTCTGTCTGCAGTTCAACCACAACTGATAACCACAAAGTGACTTCATTGTAGAAATCCTGGAGGAGTGTTTGGAATTTCAGCTAGTTTCAGCCTGCAGCTGCTCTCTCTCTCTCTCTCTCTCTCACACGCACACACACACACACACGCACACACACACACACACACGCACACACACACAGGTAATCATGGTTAATGGATGAGGTGATGTAAAGTTTCCAGTGATCTTTCAGACAGACAGACAGACAGACATGCCTGCACTTCCAGCTGCTCTCTGATTGGCTGTGACTGTTCTGCCTTCCCCTAGCAACAGGAACTTTAAATGGCAACAAAACTAAATTTCCCAGAAGTCAGCTGACAACAGTCGGTCAGTCTGTGTGTGTGTGTGAGTGTGTGTACTTCTGCTTTACTCAATGTTAGTAGAGTTGTTTTAATATAACTTTAAAACTTTATATTAAACTAAACGTTTGACTATATTTGTTAGTAAACCATATTTAATAATGTTTTATAAATAATCCTTTTAAACTTAAAACTTTTATATAAAACCTAAATGTTTTATATTAACATTTTATATTACACCTAATGTTTTTAATATTTTACATAAAACTTTAGCTTTTTAAAATGAAAAACTTTTTTATTAAACAAAGTTAAAAGTTAAAAATTTATTTTATTTTGTTTAACTTGACTTTTTATTACATTGTATATTCACATTTTTAAATGTAAAAACCTTTACAGGAAACCTAAACGTTTTATTATTTTATATATTAAACTTACTGTTTTTTAACATTTTATATTAAACAAACTTTTTAAACATAAAACACTTTTGACAAAACCTAACTTTTTATAATATTTAATATTAAATCCAACTTTTTATTATACTTAATTTAAACATGAACCTTTTATTAAACTTAAACTCTTTAGTATATTTTATTAGAAATTGTAACATTTTAAACTTTTATACTACAATTCCTGAATCTATCAACTGTTCTCTACATTACATAAGACTGTTCCTGCAAAAAACAAACGGATAATATATATATATATATATGTGTATGTGGTTTTTATGGATGGTTCATCCAAAACTAAAAATATGCACATCCTGTCATCATTTCCTCACCCGTATGTCGCTCAAACTTGTTTGACTTCTTCTGTCGAAACAAAAGCAGATATTGTGGTAATGCATCAGATGTTTCACTGACGTCAGTGGGTGTCGTGTCCAGAGCCTCGTCATTCTTCACATTATCTTCTTTTGTCCTGTACAGAAAAGACTGAATCACACACAGGAAGTGAAATCAGGCTGAGTGACCTGATGACCCACATTCCCAGCGTCACACAGACAACCAAACAACGAGATATATATATATATAGGTCTAAATTAAACATTTCTGTATTTGAAATATATATGATTATTATTGTTACAATAAAACACAAAAAACTGTTTTTGTTTCTAGTTGTCATTTTAGTTAAAATTAACAATAAAATAACAAAACTGAATTCAGAATTGATTAAAAACACAGAAATATAAAAAATAACAAATAAAATGACAAAACACAAAAAACTACTGTAAGTATAAAAGTAAAAACAAAAGTATTAAGTAAAACTATAATAACATCTGAAAGAAAATAACACTAATTGCATGTGAAATATCCAACATTTCATCTTTTCAAAATGCATGCAGTCAAATCACTGAAATCTGTTCCTTGAAAACTGAATTCACTTGATTTTATTGACTTGACATTTAGTTTATTAGTTTTAGTACAGCACTTGTTTCACTGATATTTGACTGGCAGATATGCATGACATTAAAAGGGTCATGAACTGAGAAACATAAATTCCTTTGATCTTTTGACACATACTGTAAGAGCTCATTGTACAATAAAAAACATCCTAAAGTTTCAGAACACTTCCTTGCTAGTCTAAAAACAGCTAATATTGAAGGCAATCTGCCAAAATGACAGCATGAGGAATGTTTTACTCTATTATGCAATAGCGCTGTAGAACGTGTAAGAACTTCATATTACCGCTGATTCATTTACAAACAAGGCACAATGCAATGAGGTATTTTCAAAAAGATTGAAACCTGATATCTAAGACTATATGGTTTGTGACTATATTAGATCTGACAGTAATTACACGACACAAGTGTGAGTGAGTGTTCATTATGTACTCACTATTGCTTTTTCACTTCTAACAGATATGTATTGAGTTATTCGCTTTTGCCCTAAATCACAGCAGCGTCCATCTGTGAGGAATGTAGGCTGTCAATCATACTCAACTATTAGCCAATCACAGCAGTGGGCGTTTACTTCCTGAATCCTCCAAACAGAGCGTTCTGATGACGGGGGTGAAAACAGGGAGGAAAATAGCTTATTACTTCTCAATTATAATGTTTTTGATGTAAAAAAGTCTTGATTATTTTATAATGGGACACCAGAAAACAGTACAAAAAAAAAGGCAGTTCATGACCCAACTTTATTAATTTGTTCATGGTAAAACTGTGTAATACAAATGCATGGGAATTTAACATGCCAATTCAAATACTTTATCACAACTATTAATTTATTCATTATACTTTGTAATATTGTAAATGTAAATTTTTAAGTAAGAATCCACTACTGTCAATTTTTCTGCTTTGTATTTGCATTAAAAAAGTCCTTTTAACGTAGAAAATTACTTTCAATTACTTTCTAATTTATATAACTTATAAATTAGGCTTGCGATGGCGCTGCCCACGGCTGCTCCAGTGCTAGGGTCTCCAGAGTTTGTACTGTTTTTGTTTGTTTTGAACTGTTGAACATTCGACAGGACACACCACAAAGTCTTCGACTAGATTTCAATTATTCTGACGTTTCACTGAATGCTGTAGTCGGCTGAGCAGCTACGCTGATCAAACGCTTCAGGATGCGCAGACGGGGGAAGAGAGTCAAGATCAGTAATAGTAATATATTGGATTGCTGTTACACCACAATAAAAGATGCATATCACGAGCAGCTTTGAGGCTCTCTGATCACTGTTTGGTTCATCTTATACCATCCTACAAGCAGAAACATAAACCTGCTAAACCTGTAGTAAGGACTGTGAAGAGATGGACCAGCGAAACAGAGCAGGATTTACAATCTTGTTTTGACATCACAGACTGGAGCGTTTTTGAAGCTGCTACCACCGATCTGGACGAACTCACAGAGACTGTAACATCCTATATTAGTTTCTGTGAGGATATATGCATTCCTACCAGGACTTATTTAACATTCAACAATGATAAGCCATGGTTTACAGTAAAACTCAGACACCTTCGTCAGGCCAAAGAGGATGCCTACAGAAATGGGGACAGGGTCTTGTACAATCAGGCCAGGAACACACTGAACAAAGAGATTAGAGCGGCTAAAAAGACCTATGCTAGAAAGTTGGAAGACCAGTTTACTTCCAACGACTCTACTTCAGTTTGGAGAGGACTGAGAGCCATCATAAACTACAAGACACCATCCCCTTGCACTGAGGCTAATCAACGACTTGCTAACCAGCTGGCCCCCATCTTTTCACAGATCTTCAACAGATCTCTGGAGTCTGTGAGTGGATCACCAGCTTTCTGACAGATAGGCAACAGTTAGTGAGACTGGGGAAATTCATGTCAAACAGCTGCTCCACCAACACTGGTGCCCCTCAGGGCTATGTTCTCTCCCCACTACTCTTCTCCCTTCACTGCACCTCTAAAGACCCCTCTGTCAAGCTCCTGAAGTTTGCAGACGACACTACAGTCATCGGCCTCATCCAGGACGGTGACGAGTCTGCTTACAGACAAGAGGTTGAGCAGCTGGCTGTCTGGTGCAGTCTTAACAACCTGGAGCCGAACACGCTCAAAACAGTGGAGATGACTGTGGACTTTAGGAGAAGACTACAGAGAACGGTTCAGACTGCTGAAAGGATTATTGGTGCTCCCCTTCCTCACTCATGTATACATCCAGAGTGAGGAAAAGGGCTCAGAAAATCACTCTGAATCCCTCACATCCAAGTCACCCCATCTTTAAACTTTTGCCATCTGACCAGCGCTTCAGAGCCGCAAATACCAGAACAGCAAGGCACAAGAACAGTTTCTTCCCCCAGACAATCTACCTCATGAACAGTTAAATGTTCCCCATTTATGCAATAAAAATGTGCAATATCTTTATATTTATTTGTTACCACCTCCTGTATCTCACTCTATTCTATTCCATTATCATCTATAGCACAAATGTTTATAGAATTTATTTATTTATTTTTTGCAAAATTTTATTTTTTGACTGTGTTTTTGTCTCTGTGTACTGGAAGCTTATATCACTAAAACAAATTCCTTGCACTCTTGGCAATAAAGCTCTTTCTGATTCTGAATGTTTCTTTCTATGGCATTTGAATTTTACTTGTTGATAAAAGTGCATATAAGGTGTTTGACATGAATAAAGACACATGATATTTAAATATTTTTAAAATCTCCTGAGTGACATAAATGTATGGGTTTTTTAGGATCATATCAGAGAGAAAAGTACCTAAATAGACACACCAAATATTTTCATATTTAACCGTGACCATAACCTAATTTCTCAGGTTTGGTATTGCTGGGGATTTTCCTGCTCATATCCACTGTTCTCGACGTTCAGCAGCAGCAGATCTCATCCTGAAGCATTGAGACGTCTCTCAGGATCTGATAATGTGATCTGATGATCAACTGATTTCATGATAATCCCACCATCATCAAGAGTTTCTTAATTTACTTCTGCTTTCATCGTGATGCTGAACGCACTGAGCGGAGGGCGGAGTCACATCCCATAATCACACGCTGTTGTCATGGTTACGGTTGGGTTTTACCAACAGACGTGAAACGCAGTGACCCAGATGTTACATAACAGATCCTGTACACATTTAAAGTGTTTGTTTCTATAGCAACAACATTGATTGTATTGTGAAGTGATGCTATTTTAGTGTCACTGAGGTACTATTATAGGTTTAATTCATATTTTGAATGATTTATATTTTTATTTATAGATGCTATTAATAATAGGTATATTAATTATTAATTATATAATAAGTATAATAAGTGTTTTAATTATGGCACACATCATTATAATTTTTATGGTTATATTTTGTTTGCATTTTAATTTTAGTAACAGTTTTGTTGTTTATTTTTGTCATTTTATTGATTTTTTTAAAAATTATTTCTTATTTAGGCCTAGATTTTAGTTTAAGCTATTTTAGTGATTTTTTTTATATTTTATTTTATTTCAGTTACTGTTTATTTTATTTCATCCATCAAAATGTTTATTTAAAGTTTTACTGTAATTACTGTAATAACCCTAATACAACACTAATCCATTTTAAACACAGTTTTATTATCATGAATAAAAAAAAATATTTTTTAAAATTTTATTTAAAGTTTTAGTCATGTTTGTTCATTTTCATTTTTTTTCTGTTTTAGTTCATATTTTTAAACAAAGATAAAATGAGAAATGTTTCCTAGGCAACAGGTGAAATAAAATATTTTTCATATTTTAAAGAGACACATGAACTTTAATTAAAGGCAGCTTTTTTACTGATTTCTCCAGTTTCCTCAGACGTTCATCAGGCGGTTCAGAGCTGATTCTGCGCAGCGTCTCATTCATTTGTTAATGATTTGCATTAGAGATGCTGTTAATGAATTTGCATTGTGCAGTAAAATATAAAACATGCTCATGCAGAGTGACCCAGAGAAAATGTGTGCCGGCATGTTCTTTTGTTACGTGGTTGAGCTGTGTTTGTTTCTTTGTGTGACCGAGACAGTTGAGGGTGTGTGTGATTAAAACAGTCATCTTTATCTCAGTGTAAGAACATGACGAGAGTTTAGAGCTGGAGCAAAGATCCTGTCACGTCATAAGAAACTCTTTTACAGCTGCTTTTGAGTTAAAACATCAAATATCAATGTATCCTGGAGTAAAGGGGATCTTGTGATTTGAATAAAATAAAATAAAACTATTTCTGGCCAAACTATATTTTAAATATAAATGCTAAATGTATGTTCTAACCATTGCAGCTCAATGAAACATATGTTGGAATTTAAGATATATTTAATTTCACAGTTTATATTCAAAAACATGTCATATTGAACTGAATGCAATGTGAAAAGTTATAGCCTATTGAGATCAAAACTAGATTTACAATGATTTAATAATCTTAACTTTATATTTAATAAATAATTAATATACTTAATATTTTTTATGATATATTTAATAATTAAAAAGTTTATTTTTAGTTGTGTTTATTTATTATTTTATTTAGCCTATTTATTTTCACCGTATGGGGTCAGACATAAGATTTAAAGGGATAGTTCACCCAAAAATGAAAATTCTATCATCGTTTACTCACCCTCAAGTTGTTCCAAACCTGAATGAGTTTCTTTGTTCTGTTGAACACAAAGCAAGATATTTGGAAGAATGACAGAATCAAACAGATCTCGGTCCCCATTGACTTCCATAGTAGGAAAAAATATATACTATGGTAGACAATGGGGACCGAGATCTGTTTGGTTACAAACATTCTTCCAAATATATTCCTTTGTGTTCAGCAGAACAAAGAAACTCATACAGGTTTGGAACAACTTGAGGGTGAGTAAACGATGATAGAATTTTCATTTTTGGGTGAACTATCCCTTTAATTGCTCAGAATTTGTGCTATGATCAGAATGCAGCTGGCACACATGTCTGTCAGCGCATGTGTCAGTTTCTTTAGATTATGAACTACACAAACGACACAAAAACACAATACAAGCATCCTAGCAACACGAATGAATGAACACTTCAACACAGAAACACTGAGTCACAGATTTCTAATACATTATGGTGACCTTATGACCCTCTTTTTCTCCGGACATGTTTCTAAATGGCCTAAAATGTCCAGATTTTGTCTTTGTTTTCTGCTGCTTGTCTCTCCTCAGTCCTCTTTTATTATATACACATGTATTTGCATGGCTTTGGACGTTCTCTTTAGAGCCCGCCTACTCGCGCCATGATTGGTCAATTTTGAACAACGCCCGCACGCTATTGGTCAAACTAGCCTTCAGCCAGTAACTTCAGCGATTATGAAAACATTAAGTAAATAAAAGACAAAACCCGGACATTTTTATGCAATTTATAAATCCTGGCTGAAAAAACAAACAAACATAGATGGATAAGTTAAACTGAAATATTATTGAATAAACAACTGTAGCCTGCTTGTTTTTGTCCACAGATATTTCATGAGGTGCTTCTTTCCTCTGAACTCATGTGAGACTGATGAAGTTGTGAAGATTTTTGCTGCCATCTTATGGAGCTCAAATATGAAACACATTCTTATTTTCTCTTCATAAACTCCACTCAAAAATTCAGGATAGGAGGACGTGTGATATCAGATATCAGACCAACCTGTCCTGAAATAAATAAAAGATAATATATGTGTTGACATTTTCTGAAGGACAGTTATACAGGAACGGCTACGAATGAAAAAAAAAGAAAGAAAGAAAAAAAGAAAAACAAGAACAATAATTAAATAAATAAGGGGGGTTATTATGCATTGATTAGATGGGATATTTTGGTTTTATCCATAATTACCCCTAGTAAAAAATGTGTAAAAATATATTAAGTTCAAGTATAGTTCAAATATATTAACATTTAATGACATAACGGGATACTTACTGATATAAAAATAAATATATTTACACTTTATTTTGCGTAATAGTCGTGCACAACAATGCACATTTCTTAATATTAAGTATAAAATGTGTTTTAATGTCACTTTTGACATTTTTTTGTCTTTAAATGCTAAATATAAAGTTTATCTTGCAATAGTTCCACTTTAGCACAATCAAGTATCTTTAATCATACTTCAGCACTACTTCTGCGCAGTTAAGCACAAAATTAGTTTTTCCAATTTAGCAGTTTATACTGCAGGCGATTTATTAAGCATATTAATTTTGTAGTTAGCATTAAATAAATGTATTTAAAAAAACGTTTAACTTTATTTATATTTTCAACATTTCGTTTAACAGATATAAAGTTTTGAGTTTTTACACTTTTGATTTTCGGATGCTCGTGCGCACCGGAAGTGACTTTTCTCCGCGTTCGCCGTGTTGTGGTTTTCAACATTATTTCGTGGATGATTTTAACTAGTTTCTCTGAATGTAATAGCGCAGCACATTTATACTCGTGTCATCACAGAGACAGAAAAACAGAGGAATAGAGTAATATTATAGAAGATGGTGATGAGTTTATCGACGAAGAAGAAGAAGACGAGTTTTACAAGACCACTATGGAGGATTCAACGACGTGAGTATTAACACACACACACACACACACACACACACACACACACACACACACACACACACTCACTCACTCACTCACTCAGACACTCAGATTTTTGTTTCATAGTTTCTGTTTTCATTTTAATTTTAGTTAATTTTTATAAATGTTGTTGTGTGTTCTTGCCCTTTTTATAATCTTTTTAATGTGTATATAATTAGCATTTATTTTATTTCAGTTTTAGTTATTTTAGTAGATCAAGTTAAACTTATTGTGGTCTCGTTTTCATTAAGTTTTAACTTGATAAACTAAAATAGCTAAAACAAAAAAACGAATATTTTTCAGTCCATTATTTAATGTCATGAGACAAAGGTTATTATCAGGACAAACTCTTAAGGACTCGTTTTATAAGATGGACCCAGAAAAAGTTAATTTCTTTTAAATATCAATTTCATAGAATTTAATGTACTAAAGTTTGTTATATAATTGTTTTATTTATTTTTGTATTTTGTGTTGTGTACTACTATATTGTTTTTCCAATGAATTATATTTTTTTGCCATGAAATGCCTGTGAAGCTGATTTGGCAGTAAACTAAATCAATTCAAAAATGTATTGACACTTTAAAACAAATCATGTTTTTATAGTCAGTTAAAACCAAAGCAAAAAATATATCTAGAAAGAGCTTTCACTGGATAAAAAAACAGAAGACATGAGGAGAATGAGTGTGAAACATTTAAAAAGTTTTTAAAAAGTGCTCGCCGAGGCCAAACTCACCGCCGAGAGCAACCCTGAGATGACTGGGTAACACACACACTCATATTTAACACACATTTAACCAGAAAACACACAGGAATGTCCTGGCCAAAATGGGCTGCAATACAATTAGTTTTTATTTTATTTTATAAAATCTGCAGTACATATAGTAATTTTTTTTACAAAATCTGCAGTACATATATACATACAATATGAGGAATAAATTCTTGAAATATATTTGATTTAGTTATTAACAGATAAACCAAGGGAAAAAAACTAAACGTAGCCTATACATGCTGAGTTTCAGTTAATATTTGTGACGGGCTTAATTTGTTCACAGAAAGGAAACTCAAATGGCAGAAAGCGACATCCTATTTGTTTTCTTTATTTTACAAAAGCACAATGTTTTGTTTTCATTGTGAGTGTACACAAATAAAAGCAGACCCTTTTAAGTGATGAATTATTAATAAGACAATAAATGAGGGAGTGTTTAAAGTTGATTCTGCTGGTATTAGGAAAGAGTTGAAGACACACATCAGTTCCAGCATTGCTAACTTGACTGCGCAGTTGGTACTTTATCAAAATAAAATACAGTGAACCAAACATCAGTGCGCCCGCCTCTGTGTCACTGTTTAAGCACGCCTGGCGTACAAGGCCTATAATTTACATAATAAATAATAGTTTAGCATTCTGATGCATCCCAAATATGGAAATATAATGGAATATTTGGATTTGTCCTGAATGAGAGAGCTAGGATGATGCAAAGATATTTATACTGTTTAACTTATTCAATCACAGAACCTTGTAAAGTTCGAATAGAGATTAAATTATTTTCAAATTTCTTTGAACTTGAAAGTAACGTAATTGGGTTTATCAGTTTTAAATTGTAAAGCCATAATTGAATGAAATCAAAAGCTAACTGAAGCTAATACAAGGCTTGCTCTCCAGAAGAATCAATGCAATACATGACAGATTCATCTGCATAAAAATTTAACTTGGCATCCTGAATGCCATAATCAAGACTATTCATATAAATGGTAAATAAAAGGGGCCCCAGCACAGATCCTTGGGGAACACCTTAGGAAATCTCCTGTGATTCAGATAGTTTACCATCAGCCGGTACAGATTGAGTTCATCCATTAAAATAATTTTTAAACCAAGGAATAACAAGACTTGATAAAACAACTATCTAAAAAATATTTCACGGACTCAGAAGCCTTTGATAAATCAATAAAAAGGGAAGCACAAAAATCACCATTATCAATCGATCCCAAAATATCATTTAAAACTTTCAAAACAGCTGTTACAGTACTATGTTTATGAAACCATATTGATTAATAGACAACACTTTGTTTGCATTTAAATAAGTCAGCTGTTCACTGATAAGACTTTCTAAAATGTTAGACCAAACAGAGCTTTGACGTTAGTCTGTAATTATGTAATATAGTAGGATCTCACAACCTTTTAATAAAGAAACAACAAAAGCTGATTTCCAGATTTCAGGAATAACAACAGTATTTAATAATGAGTGTGTTCACATTACAGTGTGTGTGTTTTCAGAAAACTATGAGCGTTTAGAGGCTGATAAGAAGAAACATGTTCATTAGAAGAGACGCTTTAAAGGGCCAAGCATCCGCTATCATTCAGTGCTGATGCTCCTGGTCCCAGACGCTCACATGAAGGAGGAGAACGTGGATGTGGAAGGGTACTTTTAACCTTAATGAACTGTAATTAATAATAATAATAAGAATAGGTGAGGTTAGATGGAACTGGTTTGTTATGCTAAAATTGCTATTACTATAAAACAATAACTTGTTTCTGAAAAGCTGGACTAATTTTATTAAATTTTTTTTCTTTTTGAATTTAGCTAATAACTACCTTTTTTTAAAATCAACTCTGATCTAATAAATATACACAGTACACACACATATAAACAAAGACTTTTATTTTGGATACGATTAATCGTGATTAGTCAATGATTTTAACAAGATGCATGACAGACTTTCTCATCTCCTGTTATAGGCTGGACCAGGACACACCCCAAGCCGCCCACCTCCTCATCCTCTGCTTAGGGGGCGGGGTCTCTGTGCTCTCGCGCTTACATCACCTTCAGTCCCGATGAGGCATTTAACTCTGCCTTCCCTTCTTCTGCTCACTCTAGCCCCGCCCATATCATTCAGTAGGTGTGTCCTGTTACCCATAAACCAGCGCTGTATCGTGACCCTGTGACGGACATCCCCTACGCTAACACCCGAGCCTTCCACATTATCCGCGAGACTTACCAGAAATACATGTAGCATTGCATCAGTATCTCTTCAATGGATGCTCTGCAGTGAATGGGTGCCGTCAGAATGAGAGTCTAAACAGCTGATAAAAACATTTTTTTTTTTTTATTAAAAACGTCTTAATGCAGCATTAAGACGTTTTTAATAAAAAAAAAAAAATGTTTTTATCAGCTGTTTAGACTCTCATTCTGACGGCACCCATTCACTGCAGAGCATCCATCGATGACACACTGATGCAATGCTACATTTCTCCAAACCTGATGAAGAAACAAACTCATCCTGATCTCGGATGATCCTGAGCGTGAGAACATTTCAGTTTTAGTTCTCAGATCTGCAGTTGAAGTGGAAGTTAAATTACTGAGATGACGTAAGGTGCCAAAAAGATAGACCAGATGATATCAAAAGATCACAGAGCTGAAGAAAAGGCTTCTGTAGAGAATATTTGAAACAAAACAATACTTTATTATTAAACTTTAATCCATTCAGATGCTCCATTCTGTGTTTAACTCTAATACTGCTGCTTTTGAACAAAAACAGGAAAACAGTAATGTATTATTTTACTGGTGAATACCGTAGAAATATGCATAAAATCCAGTGTTGCATAAATTCTATTTGGTAATTTACATGGGTGAAGATTATAATAAAAACAAAAGTCTAATCATATTAAAACTGATTTTTGTCTTTTGCAAAACATAATTTTTGAAAAAGAGATTGTTCATCCAAAAACAATCATTCTGTCATCATACATTTGATTCAAAACTGTACGAGTGTTGAACATTACATGCATTTTATTGGACCCCATTTACTTATATGTTGTGTTCCACAGAAGAAACCCAGCTAAAAGTTATATATAAAATATATATATATATAAAAAACTTTTGCTAACATTCCCTGTAAGTAAATGTTTTCTGAACCTTCAGAACTTTCAGTATTAAAAAAAGAAGAAAGAAAGAACTGTGTACTGTCCCTTTAAATCTTCCTGATTCGGTTTTGAGATATGAAATATGAGCTGCACGTGTTCTTGACATGTCTAGTGCGAATCGCCCAAACAGCCTCGAGGGATGTTCAGGAGATGATCAGTGTCTCTGAGCACAGGTACAGAAGCTCTGCAGTCCAGTCTTTCAGTCCAGCTCTGTGTTCAGAGCTTGCCCTCTTCGATCATGCGGTTCAGACCGATGCAGATCTTGCTGAGGTTGGGCCACAGTGTGCCATGAGGGTCGTACAGGTGTGTGAGGAGCTCCGGGTCCGAGTAATGGTTGAACACGTGTCTGATGCGGTCCAGAGATTTGGGCGTCAGGTGTTTCTCCACCAGCTTCAGCAGTAGATCACGACACTCGGACAGCAGCTCCATCATCACGTTCTTATCAAAGGTGAACTCCACCTGAAGCAGAGACATGCACGCTCATTATTCACGCATTTAGCAGACACTTTAAAACAAAGTGACTCAAAAAGGAGCAACACTTAAAAAAAAAGTTTTAATTTCTTTTTGGAGTGGTACAAGCTGATTGTGCATAGATAAGATATGTGAAGTTGCAACGATTAAAGTCTCAAATCCAAAGAGATATTCTTCATCAAAGATAAGATTCTGTCACGCCCCCTAAAACGCCTCGTTCAAACACGCCCCCACATGTCTGTGTCACTATGTGGGAGGATTTGTGTAATGCCACCTAAATGTTCACTTAAAGAAAGAAGTGGGTCATTTGACCAATCAGAGCAGACTGTGCTTTTCAGAAGGAAACGATGCGTTTGAGAGAGGCGTGGCATAGAGGACCTACAATAATGTACAGTATTTGAAAAAGAATATGATTTTTGAACATTAAAGCATGTCAACATATTCTGTTACACCAAATACACCAAACAATGATATTTAAAAAAGCATCATATGACTCCTTTGATTAGTAAATTTTTGCACATATTGCATAGTTTTAATACATTTCAAAATAAGAGTCCTTATTCTTTACTATTGAGAATGGAGCATTAGCAGTAAAACTATGGAAGCCTGTTTCCGCCACTGAATAAAATTGATTATTGTGACTTTTTATCTCACAATTCTGACTTCTTTGTAAGAAATAAACTTAGAATTAGGAGTTACAAAGTCAGAATTGTGATATATAAACTCGCAACTGCAAGAAATAGAGTCAGAATCGTGAAAATAAAGTCAGACATTTTTCTCGTAATTGCGAGTTTGTATCTCGCAATTCTGAGTCGTGAGATATAAACTCTCAATTGTGAGTTAAGTCCAGATCTGAGGAGAAAAAAAGACTATGTTTTATAAACTTGAGTTTATATCTCGCAATTCTGACTTTGTAAGTTGCAATTGTGAGTTTATATTGCTCACAATAAAAAAAAAAGTGAGAGTAAAGAGTATATCAGGCAACTCTTGAGGGAAAAAGTCAGAATTGAGAGATGTAAACTCGCATTTGTAAAAAAATTGTGGCATAAAAAGTTGCAGTTATCTTAATTATCTTTTTGTTCCAACCCTGCTCCAACACACACACACCATGTAGTGTTAAAATTAGCCTGAAGGTCTTTAGTTTGATCAGGTGTGTTTAATCAGGGTGGAATCTGAACTCTGCAGGGCTCCGGTCTTCCATGAATTACGTTTGACTCCCCTAAGGTGTTTTTTGGGAGGTTGCTAGGGTTCTCTAAGTAGTTGCTATGCTGTTCCTGGGGTGTTCTGTGTAGTTGCTATGTGGCCGCTAGGTTACTGTTGATGGTGTCTAAGTGGTTTCTTCCTGGCTGGTGTGAAATGACACCACAAACGCTGCAGGATGACGCACACACTGAACTATAAGACTATCAGCAGTAGCACTGACGATGATTAATTATAATACACCGTTAGCATGTAAATATGACTGATGAATGTGAGTGTTTGTACCTCCTGGAAGCTGATTGCCGTCATGGCTCCACTGTGGAGTTTTTTCCTGAAGTCCTGCGCCACACTCAGCTCCTCCGCGCTGAACTTGTCATGCTTGAACAGAACCCCCACCTTCACGGCGATCTTGATCATGTTCTTCACCACCTTCTGGGCCTCGGTGCGGTTCCCCGAGTGCTCTTTGGAGACGCGGTAAAGCTCGTCCAGAACCTCGCCGCTGTTGTCATCGATGAACATATGAGCCACCGACTTACTGGCCATGTGACTGAGAATCTTCTTCTGGGCCTTCATGGCCATGTCCTTCGAGCTGAACGCCTCCATCCCGATGGCAGCGGAGCACAGACGGACGCAGATGTGTGTTTACCTGCGTCGTGCAGTCGGAGGTGCTTGAGAGGAGCCTGTTATGTCTTATTGAGGAAGTGGCTTTTCTTCCGCTGTGTAACTGTGAGAGGAAACGGTGTGATCGAAGAAGATATCTCACTTCTGCTTTCTGTCTCTCTCACACGCTCAAACTTTGAGTTTCAGACTCCAACCTCCCTCTCCAGAGACGTTTCATGAGTGTTGAAATAATGTGAGAATAAGAACACAAAATAAGCTAAAGATATTATGTCTAAACTTCACATCAGCATCAAACAACACGTGTGAATCAACAATGAGGTTAAATGGAAAGCTTTCAGAGTTTGCAGTCGAAAGTCAAAGCAGACTTTTCTCATCAGAGTCTCTCTGGATCACATTATCTGATCAGTCTGTATATCCGTCATTCTTCCTGATTCACACTTAACAAACAGAACTGAATTCAGATTGAAGTGATCTGGAACGTAATTTGTTCAATTTAATGAACGTTGCCAGGTTGTTGAAAGTAGTTGCTATGCTGTTGCTGGGGTGTTCTGAGTAGTTGCTATGGGGTTGCTGGGTGTTCTAAAGTAGTTGCTATGCAGTTGCTGGGGTGTTCTGAGTAGTTGCTATGGGGTTGCTGGGTGTTCTAAAGTAGTTGCTATGCAGTTGCTGGGGTGTTCTGAGTAGTTGCTATGTGGTTGCTGGGGTATTCTGAGTAGTTGCTATGCGGTTGCTGGGGTGTTCTGAGTAGTTGCTATGCGGTTGGTGGGGTGTTCTGAGTAGCTGCTATGTGGTTGCTGGGTGTTTCTAAAGTAGTTGCTATGCTGTTGCTGGGGTGTTCTGAGTAGTTGCTATGTGGTTGCTGGGGTATTCTGAGTAGTTGCTATGCGGTTGCTGGGGTGTTCTGAGTAGTTGCTATGCGGTTGCTGGGGTGTTCTGAGTAGTTGCTATGCGGTTGCTGGGGTGTTCTGAGTAGCTGCTATGGGGTTGCTGGGTGTTCTAAAGTAGTTGCTATGCTGTTGCTGGGGTGTTCTGAGTAGTTGCTATGCTGTTGCTGGGGTGTTCTGAGTAGTTGCTATGTGGTTGCTGGGGTATTCTGAGTAGTTGCTATGCGGTTGCTGGGGTGTTCTGAGTAGTTGCTATGCGGTTGCTGGGGTGTTCTGAGTAGCTGCTATGTGGTTGCTGGGTGTTTCTAAAGTAGTTGCTATGTGGTTGCTGGGTGTTCTGAGTAGTTGCTATGTGGTTGCTGGGTGTTCTGAGTAGTTGCTATGTGGTTGTTGGGTGTTCTGAGTAGTTGCTATGTGGTTGCTGGGGTGTTCTGAGTAGCTGCTATGTGGTTGCTGGGTGTTTCTAAAGTAGTTGCTATGCGGTTGCTGGGGTGTTCTGAGTAGCTGCTATGTGGTTGCTGGGTGTTCTGAGTAGTTGCTATGTGGTTGCTGGGAAGTTCTGAGTAGTGCTATGCAATTGCTGGGGTGTTCTGAGTAGTTGCTAGAGTGTTCTAAATAGTTGCTATGTGGTTGATAGGTGCTCAGAGCAGTGGCTGGGGATTTCTAAGTAGTTGTTATTAAGTTTCATGCTTATTTAAAAAAGCAACCCCGATATTTTGTTGTAAATGTAAAAGTATTGTGTTGCTTTACCAGTGACTTGAAAAAAGTAATGCGATTACGTAATTCATAATGCACATAAAACTTCTAATGGCATATTTAGATTATTATATACTATATGTTGTTTGCAGTACATTCATGTCTTTCGCAGATGCTTTTATCAAAAGCCACTTGCATTGCAAACAAAGCATTTGTTTTTTAAGTTTAATGTATTTCATGGAAATCAAACCCTCAGTCTTGGCATTCAATGCCATCATCCAATGATTTTTTTTTTTTTTTTCAGTTCAGGAGTTCAGAGCGTGATTCATTTGAGTCAGTTCTGGAGTTCAAAGTGGGTTCGCGAATCATTTGAGTCAGTCTGGGAGTTCGGAGTGGGATCGCGAATCATTTGATTCAGTTCTGGAGTTTAAACCGGGTTCGCGAATCATTTGAGTCAGTTTGGGAGTTCGGAGCATGAATCATTTGACTCAGTTGGGGAGTTCGGAGCGTGAATCATTTTAATCAGTTCGGGATCGCGAATCACTTGAGTCAGTTTGGGAGTTCGGAGCGGGATCGTGAATCATTTGAGTCAGTTCGGGAGTTCGGAGCGGGTTCGCGAATCATTTAAGTCAGTTTGGGGATCGCGAATCATTTGAATCAGTTCGGGAGTTCGGAGTGGGTTCGCGAATCATTTGAGTCAGTTTGGGGATCGTGAATCATTTGAATCAGTTCGGGAGTTTGGAGCGGCTTCGCGAATCATTTGAGTCAGTTAGGGGATCGCGAATCATTTGAGTCAGTTTGGGAGTTCGGAGCGGGATCGTGAATCATTTGAAAGTTTGAAAGTTTATTTGCACATATAACATTCGAAATACAACTTTACATATCCATAAAAGAAGAAAACAAAATACAGTGCAGGAGAGAGTGAGAAGACCATAAGGTCTTATAAAACCACCTCCCCAAAATTTCATTAAATGATCATAAAATTACATGATCAAGCAAGAGAATGCAATAAATGCATCAAACATTTTAATAAACAAATGAACAAGATAAACTTATTTATATGTTAACATTATTTTCAGCTCTCTTTTGAAAGAGTTTAGAGTGGTTTTAGTCTTTAAAGCGGGGTCTAAATGATTCCAGAGGGAAGGCCCTCTGTATTTCAGTGTAGATTGATTGGCTGTAGTTCTACAAAAAGGAAGATAAAAATCTTTGCAGCGCCTGTTTAAAATGCTTTGTTTAAAATGGTTACAGCTTGGGGAAAGAAACTGTTTAAATGGCGATCAGTAGAAAACTTGACAGAGCGATACCTTCTCCCTGAGGGAAGCATCTCAAAGAAGGCTCCTGCAGGATGGCAGGCGTCATTAACAAGTTTTAAAGCTCGATTCAAAAGTCTAGCTTTATATGTAACCTCCAGGAACGGCAAAGTGCAACCAATGATCCTGCTGGCTGAGCGGACCACTTTATTTCAAAGCCTTCTTCTCTTTTAGGGTGAGATTACCAAACCACAACGTAATACAACTATTAAAGACACTCTCAATTACACAATAATAAAAATTCAGAAGAATCTTAGTATTTCGAGTAAACTCTCGAAGCCTACGTAAAAAGAAGAGCCGCTGTCTCGCTTTCTTAGCAATGCTATTCGTATTAGAGCTCCAGTTCAAGTCATGAGAAAGAGTCACACCCAAGAATTTACATTTCTCAATAATCTGCACATCAGAATCATAGATCGTAATAGGCAACTGATTCCTATTGTGACAAAAATCAATAACAAGTTCACACGTTTTAGAAGTGTTCTGTTTTTTTTAACTCCATTGAACAACATTCTCCACCTCTTCACGATAATGAGATTCATCGTTTGAACTAATCAGCCCAATGATAGTTGTATCATCGGCATATTTGATTATCACATTATTATCATTGGATGCTACAAGGTCATGAGTATACAATGTGAACTGTAGGGGGCTCAAGATACACCCCTGTGGTGAACCCAATAGTATGTTCCTGCACAACCGGAGGCTGCAGATTCAGGAACGCAGTTCTAGTACACCTGTTGGTTTAGTTTGCAGTCACGTTACTTTGTATATAGCATCAATATAATAATCTCAGTAGTATTTGTTTTTAAATGTGATTTTTGATTCAAAATGCAGCAGAGGTTAATTACTAAGTGTGCTTTGAGTCACAATTTTAAATTTAAACATGAATTTACACAAAATATAAATGAAATATCAATTTAGTAAAATTTATGTAAAACAATTGTAAAAAATGAAGAACCTTAAAAGTCTTAGTCTCTTGAATTATACAGTATATTGATTAACCTCCTTAAGGTGAATTAGCTCATTATCAGGTAAGTTAAAGTTGGAATCAGCGTATGGAGTCACTAAATTACAGCTGATATTATAAAAGTTGTTGAGAGGCAAGACAAGACACAAGAATGATTCAAGAATGTTTATATATATATATATATATATATACAGTACTGACCAAAAATTTGGAAACATTACTATTTTTAATGTTTTTGAAAGACGTTTCTTCTGCTCATCAAGCCTGCATTTATTTGATCAAAGATACAGAAAAATAAATAATATTGTGATATATTATTAAATTATTTAAATAATTGTTTTTCAATGTATTATACTTTAAATGATCATTTATTTCTGTGATGCAAAGCTGAATTTTTAGGATCATTATCACAGGATCCTTCAGAAATCATTCTAATATGATGATTCATTATCAAAGTTGGAAACAGTTCTGCTGCTTAATATGTTTTCAGAACATGTGATACTTTTTTAGGATACTTTACTCAGCAAGGATGTGTTAAATTGATAAAAAGTGATAGTAAAGAAAATATATTATTAGAATTTTTTTTAAATAAATGCAGTTCTTTTTAATCTTTTATTGATCAAATATATGAGACAGCAGAACTGTTTCCAACACTCATAATAAATCAGAATATTAGAATGATTTCTAAAGGATCATGTGATCGACTGATGTTACATGTGACACTGAAGAATGGAGGAATGATGCTGGAAATTCAGCTTGGCATCACAGGAATAAATTTTTTTTTTTTAAAGTATATTCAAATAGAAAACTATTTTTTTAAGTTGTAATAATATTTCACAATATTACTGTTTTTTCTGTATTTATGATCAAATAAATGCAGGCTTGATGAGCAGAAGAAACTTCTTTCAAAAACATTAAAAATAGTAATGTTTCCAAACTTTTAGCCTGTACTGTGTATATCACAACAGCACAAAAGCAAACCCCTTTTCCATCAGTTGCTGCACGGATAGAACGGCTGTAGGCTTCAACTCTAGAGAAAGAGAGAGCGAGAGACAGAGAGAGAGATAAATAAGAAACATTTGTTTAACATATTCAACTGGAATATTATATATATATGTGAAAAGTGAAAGTCCTTGCAGCATGTGGTGCATCTCTTCAATTCGGGCAGGGATCTCCCTTTTTGGATTGTTATGTATCTTGAAAAAGAGAATATTTTGAGATCATGAAAATATCCCTAGTGCCTTTTTTAATCATATGTCCTACAATGAGCCTAACCAAATCCATAAAATCACTTCATATTGGCCATGCAGCACATGACAGAAACTAACACATGATATCAATGGACTGTATGTGGAGTAGACCTGCAGATTAGGCCAAATTGTAACAAGCTATTAAAATTGTCAAACGCCTCATTCATCATTGCTAAACAATGGCAAAACAACTGGCTAACACATACTGCAACTAGGCATTCAGTGCAGTTTAATTATGAAAGATATTTTATACATAAATATGGTAAAACAACGACTATTAAGCCAGTATTCACACTAATACATTAAGCTGCAGGTAAATCTTACAAACCTTACATCAACCATGCTCTTGTCATCTGATAAGTTTAATTAATGTGCAGGCTAGATTCACTTATAATACTTCGTCATTAAAACTCAACATGGATTTATGAAATCATGGCCACGAATTAACGTCGTAGTAATTAATAAAACTAGCTCACAAATTCTTAATTTGGTGGCAATTAATTATTAATTCATAGTTAGCAGTTCTAACTATGTAAACTTCGCACCGTTGAAACATTATAAAATAAAACTTAATTAAATATCGGTACTCACCGTCTGATTGCTGTCCACGTCGTCCATCTTTAATTAGTGTTGATCCAGTACAGTAGGTGGCGCTGTCACAAAAAAACTAGGGTCCTAAAGCTGCGGTCCTGAAACTGCAGCCTCCAGTTGTGCAGGAATACCCTTCTCTGTGAACCAGTGCTAACATACAGCTCATCCGAAATACAGCCATTAATTTTGACCCTTTGTGGTCGACAAGTGAGAAAATTTAAAATCCATTTACAAATGGCATCATCGAGTCCAAGACATTTCAATTTGTGAAAGAGCTTTGTTGGGACCATTGAATTAAAAGCTGAACTATAGTCTATAAATAGCATTCTAGCATATGATTTATGTGCATCAAGATGCTTGTAGACAGAGTTCACAGCAAAGGAAATAGCATCCTCAACACTTCTGTTTTTCCTATATGCAAATTGTAGTGGGTCCACAGACAAAGGGATTTGATCTCTAACAAAGTCCAACACCAACCGCTCAAAGGTTTTCATCAAGACAGATGTGAGGGCCACTGGCCGATAGTCATTCAAACACGTCACAGGTGTCTTCTTGGGCACTGGAATTATAATCGATCTTTTAAAGCTAACCGGCACAGTGCAATTCCCAAGTGACATGTTAAAGAGATCAGTCAGAACAGGAGCAATTTGCTCGGAGCACAGTTTAAGGACACTATTGATGTATTGAATATTGATGTCTATTGAATTGATGTAACCAGTCACTGCATCACAATACACATCCAAGTTTTCTGAGTGGAACACGGACCAATCAGTAGCATCAAAGCATCCCTGTAGTTTCACTTCACTCTCCTTCGTCCAGCACTGAACAATACATGACGAGGGTTTTGATTGTTTACTCCTCTGTATATATGTAGGAAGTAACACAGAAGAGTGATCTGATTTTCCAAAAGCTGGTCTGAGACTAGATTGATAAGCAGATTTTACATTACTGTAACAGTGATCCAGGATATGTGCTCCCCTAGTTGGGTGTTTAACATGCTGATAGTAGTTGGGAAAGACCGTTTTAAAATTACACTTATTAAAATCACCAGCTACTATAGCCATGGCATTAACATGGGAGTTCTCAAATTTGTGTACAATGTCACTTAATTCACTCAAGGCAGCAGAAATGTCCGCCCGCGGACGTATGTAAACACCACACAGGAACATTACCGAAAAATCCCGTGGGAGATAAAAGGGGCGGCATTTCAAAATAAGACATTCCAAGTTAACGTTGCAAGTTTTGTTCACGATGACACAATCCGTGCACCAAAGTTCGTTAATTAAAAAACACACACCTCCACCCTTCGATTTCCCGGTGCGCTCCTTCACCCTGTCTGAGCGGTGGACAGAGAAGCTCAGCGGCTGGAATGAAGAATCCGGCACGCCGCTGTGTAGCCACGTCTCTGTCAGGCAAAACACGGAGCAGTCCCGGTTACCAACAGATTTCATTATTTTTTTGCAAACATGCTGAATATGATATTTCCAGGTTAGTTTTTGGTCGAAAATGACACCTAAAAATTGTATTTGGTTCACTTGGCCAATTTTTAAACCATCAATTGATACCTCTATGTCCTGGCAATCTCCTTTGTTTTTTGTGCTAAAAATCATAAAGTTCGTTTTTTGTATATTAAGAGAGTTGATTAACTTTAAACCATTTAGAAATATTTTGTAATTCTTCATTTAATTCTCTTATCAATGTGTCAGTGTTAGAATGAGATAATAGAAGACATGTATGGTCTGCAAACATGAGTGGCATAACATTTTTACAAACAACTCTTAAATCATTGATATAAATTAGAAATAATAGAGGTGCCAAAATGGACCCCTGCGGTACCCCACATAAAAGTTTTCCCCTACTTGAGCTCAGATTGTTAACATAAACAAATTGCTCTCTCTCTTCCAAATAATTTTGTACCCAAGTTAAGGCTATATGTTTAATGCCATAATTTTCTAATTTTGCTAAAAGAATATTATGATTTACTGTGTCAAATGCTTTTGACAAGTCTAAAAATATACCAATAGTATTATTTTTCTCATGCAGATTTTTTTGTAATTTTGTCAACAAACTGTAAAAGAGCCATTTCTGTAGAATTGTTCACTCTGAAGCCATACTGGTGATCATATAAGATCAGATTTTCTGTCAAGTGTTCAGCCGCGCGCTTCAGTTTGAATCTGAATAGCGCGTTCAGCGCGGGGGCGTGGTCACATTAGATATAATGAAGGGAGACGTGAAAAACGGACATCACGTTGTTTTCATATGGATTACTTTATCACAGAATATCTGTTTTCGGCTGCACTTGTTTAGTTTAAAAGTAGACATGTCAAGCTTTCTATAGATATCTCTCTCATGTCTCTTCGTTGAGTATTCACGGAGTTACAGTTCATTTTAATGATGTGTTTGTAAATGAAGATCAGCGCAGACAAAGGCTGCAGACAGCACACCTTGTTTGTTATCTTTATTTTATAAGTGCACAAAGTTGTGTTGTTATTATGTCTGTATCCAAAAAAAAGTAGACCCTTTACAGATTCGATTGATGTATTGCTCTTATCTGTACGATTAAAACTGAAAGTGTAATTTAAGTTATTTTCGGGGTTATCAAGAGAAAATGACTCATAACGCGTTTCCGCGTTAATCGACTCCAGAGGGAACGGTGTGCTCCCCTAGTGAGAGCACTAGGGGAGCACCTAATGAGAGATTTTTTATATAACTTATTTTTAGTAATGGAATATTTTCTTAATGCAGGTGTAAACCATGGCTTAGAAATATTCCTGTTTTTACTTCTGCTTTGTACCAATGGAAAACATTTTTTAAACAAAGATGAAAATATATTCATAAATGTCTGATAAGCTGTTTCGGCATCCTGATGTCGAAGACATGATTCCATGATATCTCAGGCTCTGAGTCAGTTCGGGAGTTCGGAGTGGGTTCGCGAATCATTTAAGTCAGTTCGGGAGTTCAAAGCGGGATCGCGAATCATTTGAATCAGTTCGGGAGTTCAAAGCTGGTTCGCGAATCATTTGATTCAGTTCGGGAGTTCAAAGCTGGTTCGCGAATCATTTGATTCAGTTCGGGAGTTCAAAGCGGGTTCGCGAATCATTTGTGTCAGTTTGCGGTTCGCGAATCATTTGAGTCAGTTCGGGAGTTCAAAGCGGGTTCGCGAATCATTTGTATCAGTTCGGGAGTTCAAAGAACTGGGGAAGTCGTGGCCTAATGGTTAGAGAGTCGGACTCCCAATCGAAAGGTTGTGAGTTCGAGTCCCGGGCCGGCAGGAATTGTGGGTGGGGGGAGTGCATGTACAGTTTTCTCTCCACCTTCAATACCACGACTTAGGTGCCCTTGAGCAAGGCATCGAACCCCCAACTGCTCCCCGGGCGCCGCAGCATAAATGGCTGCCCATTGCTCCGGGTGTGTGCTCACAGTGTGTGTGTGTGTGTTCACTGCTCTGTGTGTGTGCATTTCGGATGGGTTAAATGCAGAGCACAAATTCTGAGTATGGGTCACCATACTTGGCTGAATGTCACGTCACTTAAAGCGGGTTCGCGAATCATTTGAGTCAGTTTGGGGGTCGCGAATCATTCGAGTCAGTTTGGGGTTCGCGAATCATTCGAGTCAGTTTGGGGTTCGCGAATCATTTGAGTCAGTTCGGGAGTTCAAAGTGGGTTCGCGAATCATTTAAGTCAGTTCGGGAGTTCGTAGCGGGTTTGTGAATCATTTGTATCAGTTCGGGAGTTCAAAGCGGGTTCGCGAATCATTTGGGAGCTCGTAGCGGGTTTCGCGAATCATTTGTATCAGTTCGGGAGTTCAAAGCGGGTTCGCGAATCATTTGAGTCAGTTTGGGGTTCGCGAATCATTTGAGTCAGTTTGGGGTTCGCGAATCATTTGAGTCAGTTATTTTGCGGGTTCGCGAATCATAGCTGTATATGGAAAGGGATTTTAAACTAATTTAATCGTGCCTAAAAAGTGCAGGCATCTAGGCTAATGTAAAGTTACATGATGAAGTCATACTAGTGCACGTGTCGCGTACATGTGCATTTTGAGTGCGTTCTTTCACTGCATCATTCGTTGTATTCAAATGAATTTATGAATGCATGTAAATGATCACAAAATTCAAGATATGGGGGTTAGAAAATTTATATAATTATATCATTTTTTGTAGTTAATCAATATCACACGAAGAGTCAGCATGATTAAAATATGATATTAAGTTACTACAAACAATAATTGAATTACAAATACAAAATGTTGCAGAATAATGTAATATATGAATGAAAAATAGCCTAAAGAACCTTTGTGCCAAAAGGATTCTTTCTTGTCATTATAGAACCTTTTTAGCATAAAAGGTTCTTTGGAGTTGAGTAAAGGACCCTATGGTTCTATATAGAACCCCAATGAACCCTTTTTCTAAGAGTGTTAATTACTTTCACTTATAATAATTACTATTTTTACTAAGAAAAAAAAAGTCCACCGTGTAAAGCGGTTCATATAGAAATAATCCGCCACATCTGTTTTGATTGGATGTGCGGAGTAAAGAATCCGCCCTGCTGTCTCTGATTGGCCTGAACGCGCATATCCACATGAGGGAGGCGTGTCTCTTGTATCTGTTACCCCGCCCCCTTTCCCTCCTCCAGATTATCCTGATTCTGAATTACCCAGGACCTCGGGGCTCTCTGATGCTCAGTTTTGAAGAAAACACAGAAAATATGAAATCAGATGGTTTTTGAAGCAATACAAGTACGTTTCTGGGTTGTTGTGTAAGTTTGCGGTGAATCTGTTGGATATAGACGTTTTAAACTACTAACGTTACTTTTAACTGAACGCGAGCGCACGATGTTATTAATCGCGCCACAAGAGTTTCAAAATCTTTTCAAACTGCGTCCGTTAAACCGTCAGACGCACAAACTCCTCCCCGTCAGTGTGAACCAGTTCACAGATAAAGACAAACATTTCACAGAAACACGACCCAGAGACGGAGAAAAACTGTCGCAATTATTTCAGGAGGACTAGACGGTGGGCCGAGGGGAGATTTCATCTGTGTTGAGGGATAACCCAGTTTTTTATATGTAACCGCTACGCTTTTTAACAAAGCAAATAAAAATTGTTGCCACTCACACACTTTGTCCATTACTATAATATCGGTAACTTTTTTTCAGGTTATTTTCCCGGCGAATAGAGCAAGCAGCTACGTGCGGGGTCCGACCTGCATGACGTATTTGTTGCCTTCATCCAATAGCGTGCGTGGAAAGTGTTTGTGCTGGTGACGCGTTTGTGAACACGCTGGCGAGCTTCGCGCCCAGGATTTAAGATTGTACTATTTAAGACATTTACCTCAGAATGTAGAGGTAACGTTATCCATTTGTACTGTTTTTATTTTATGTAACCACCTTTTCTTTGTAATATTTAATACACCCTTCTGATTTAACACATTTGACAATGTTATTGCTTGGAAACACAACGTCATGAAAGAACGAGACAGACAATACTCTTTTTTTCCCCGCCCATGTTTACTTGGATGAAATGGCAAAACATGAAGTGCTGTATGCAGAGTGAGATTTTGGCGGCGGCCGCAATGGCGGCAGGGGTTTGATGGGGATGGGTGTCTGATCTCATAAATGACACATATTCTTACAAATAAAATAATATTTATTTATTTAACTCAGCATTTATTTGTGTGTGTGTGTGTGTGTGTGAGTGAGAAAATGGTCAGTGTTGTTTATTGTATTATAGCACTGTGGTTCCAGGCCAGCCATTTTTACTGTCATGATGGATGACAGGGTTCCATCAAGTGCTAAGATGTTCCTGGTTTTGGTCTTGTTTAATCCCACCATGGAGAAAACCCTCTCATCATAGGCATTTGAATGCGGGAGCACTAACACCAATGCAGCTATTTTAGAAAGCCTCCCTGCTTATGTCCCTCACACCTTGATGGACACAGGAGTTCTCGTCTGCAGACTAAGCACCAGTAAAAAGAGCTGGTGGTTCCCATTGTGATGAATGGCCATAGGGTTGACCACTCCTTCTTAAAGGAACACATAGGTGGCTGCTCTACTTAACCCTCTCTTTTTCCCTGTTTCCAGTGGGTTCTCCACAGTCTCTTCCATGGACCCATCCTCTACTGGCACCCTAATTGCATCCTCCACTGTCTTCTCCACAGTCTCCTCCTCTGACCTAGCCACCTTTTTAGGGAGCTGATCTTTTAGAGCAAAGCATGAAAGAAAGCTCCTTTGCCTCTTCCCCTGACATCTTTGAAATAGA
>NC_081762.1:1391453-1421453 GCF_963082965.1 Carassius carassius
AAATAGATACAAATATTGAATAAATAAAGTGTAAAAGATATTTTTAAAATATGTATTTTTTTTAAGTAATACAATTCCTCCTCTCCTCTGGTGACGCCTGCTGGTCAAAACCGCGCAACTGCAACAACCCCAGCTTTGATGAACCCTTCGATAATGATTTACTGAAAGATGTAATATTTTAAATGCAATAAACAAAACATCAGATACAATTCAATACGGAGTGCATGTATGAATTGCTTTTATGGAGGGATTTCTTTGTTTTAATTACAGAAGTCGCATTGATAATGTCTATGAAAGAATAAAACTGAAAATGATAAAAAAAGGAACCATTTTCTTCTTTTTCTGTTTTTTTTTTTTTTAATAAAATCATCGGTTTTATTGATGAAGATGATGTAACAAACATTTAGATATCAACCTAAATATTGATTACGGTATGTGTCTCTTTTACTAAATAATAATAGTAAAAATGTATTTCAATCAAGAGCTGATTCGTTGTATTATTGAGATACTGAAATAGTTTTTCTTCATATTTTGAAATAATTATATATTTATATTTGAAAAGAAATAAAATATAATTTTTCCCCTTTATATGTTTGTGAGTGGGTTTAGTTGTTATTACTTTTATTATGGTTTTAGTTTTAAATAAATGAAGTAAAACTAAATAAAAATGAGAAGTCTAGCTGAAATAAAATAAGATATTTTATACTTTATTTTGAGTTACAATCTGAAATCTGATGCTTCATTCACTTTATGTTGTAAGTAACAACAACAATGCATTGAATATATTATACTTCACATTTGAATATTAATATGGTACAATATTATTGTATTTAAAGGTCACGTTTTTCGCGCTTTTTTGAAGCTTTGATTGTATTTACAGTGTTCAATATAACATGTGTTCATGTTTTGCGTGTAAAACAGTATTTTTCACACAATTCACCTATCTGTATACCGCTGTTCCCTTTCATAGGTCACTTCGATGCTGCGGTGACGTCACCACGTATGGGAACACCTTCGGTGTGACGAATGTCTGAAGCCCTATACCATCCCGCCAATCCTATTGGCCAAATAGCGCGTGGCACCGCCCAGTCATGCGTAGGCATATATATACCTGGTGCCGCGCGCCATTTACCTCAGATTTCATTCCTTCAGTACGAAGCGAATCTTCTGTGCCCTATTGTCTCGCGTTCTCAGCGAATCATCACGAGCAGTATACTCCTCTCCGCGGACGCGATGAGTTTTAAGAAGTGCAAGGACCCGTGTACCAGGTACATCGTTCAGGGGGACACTCATGACAGGTGCGTAGTCTGCCTAGGCTTACACCACGCACAGGAGGCGCTTAGCGGCCTTTCTTCATGCCCCCATTGCGATGGCCTGCGACTCAGGGTCCTTCGCTCGAGGGTAGATGTATTCTCCGATGTCGCCGTGTCTAACCCCCGCCACACCACTTCTGCGACTGCCGAGGCACCGCACGAGGTGATAGCTTGGGGTGACACGTGTGACATGGAGCTCGAGGACAGTTCAGCGATGGAAAATTACTCTCCACATCGCTCGCTCTCCCCTACCCTAATACACAGGAAAACTTTTGAACCTGTCGTTTTCTCCTGTGAGGATTTACGGCCCACACCGGGGGCATGTAGTGCCATCTCCTTCGGTTGTGACCGTCATGATGACGACGTTCTTTCCACTGCGGCCTCGGGGTCTGAGGACTTCGCGGCCGACACGAGCCCTCTCCCTCCTAGTGGACAGGAGAGGCGTGTTTCCCCCTCCTACAGTGAGCTGTTGGATGTGGTTTCCCGTGCAGTGGTTACATTGGGGCTGGAATGGGAGGTTGAGAAGGCCGAGGCCCAACCTTCTTCGAAGCTGGACGACCGTTTTCTAACTAGTCGGACACCTGCGCAGCCCCGGAGGCCTTTACCCTTTTTCCCGGACCTCCACCAGGAGGTTTCGAGGTCCTGGAAACAGCCGTTTGCGGCGCGCATCACGAACGCTGCAGCCGCGGATTTCGCCACCATTTCGAGCATGGCGAGTCACGGCTATACAGCGATACCGCCGATAGAAGAGACTCTCGCCGAACATCTTGCGCCTAATTCGGCCGCGGCGTGGAAGTCCCGCCCCCTCCTCCCCTCGAAGGCGTGTCGAGTCACGTCTAGCTTAGTGGGAAAATCCTATATGGCCGCTGGTCAAGCGGCTGCTTCGCTTCATTCCATGGCGATCCTTCAGGCCTACCAAGCGGAGCTGTTAAAAGGATTGGACGAGGGGGACGGCATTACACCTGAGGCGGTCAAGGAACTACGGCGAGCTACTGATTTGGCGCTTCGTGCTACCAAACATACTGCTCGAGCAGTGGGCCGTTCCATGGCTGGATTAATTACGGTTGAGCGCCACCTCTGGCTTAATCTCACCGATATAAAGGAAAAAGATAAATCTTTCCTCATGGATGCCCCTGTGTCTAAGGACGGTTTATTTGGAGAGGCGGTCACTTCAGTGGTGGAGAAGTTCACAGCAGCGAAACAACAATCAGCCGCTTTCCGCCAGCTGATTCCCCGCAGACCCAGAGAGGTTGAACGGCGTCAGGCGCCCGCGCGTTCTCGCTCAACCTCCTCTCACCGCCAGCAAGTGCCCTCTCGGGAAGAGCCTTCACCTATGGCGCCCCCTCGCAAGGACTGGGGCCCTAGGGTTGTTCCACCGGCTCAACAACGCCAGCGAAAAAGATTGAACCTGAGTTCGACGGCCAAGGCCTCTCGCCCTCGGGCACATAACAGCAGCTCCTGATTTTTTCGCTGCCTGCCAGGGACTGTGCCCTCCGCTAGAGAGCGCTGTTGGACCGCTTTCGCGCATCCAACACTCTCATTGCAGTCCCCACGCTCAAACCCTGACTGTTTCGCCGCAAACAGCGCCTCGAACAGCATTGGAGCCAACTGTAACACCAATCGTTTCCTCAGACACTATGCACGATCCAGTTTTCAGAGCTCGAGGAGCGCTTCAAAGGGTCTTCATCGAACGGCCCGTCATGACGGCTCGCTCAGCCGCCGCTGTTTCGCTAGCGGCAGAGCCCGATGCTCAATCTGTTGGCCCAATTCCTGCCGTGGACATGTTTCAGGATTACGTACAACGAGATACAACGCCTGCTCTGCATATACTTCCCCTGTGCACGAACACCATGAGTCTTTCGTGCCCGGACATTTCTATGTGTGCAACAGCGCTGCAGGAAACGAACATGTTGAAACCGCTAATATTGTTTCGGACCGCGTGGGAACGCTTGCCCGGCATTTCTCAATGGGTGTTACGCACAATTTGTCACGGATACACCATTCAGTTTCGGAAAGGCCCGCCCCCTTTCCGCGGAATTCTCTCCACGGTGATAAAACCGATGGACATGGCGGTGCTGAGACAGGAAATGTTAGCTCTACTGAGCAAAGGGGCTATAGAAGAAGTACACCCCTCTCAGATGGAGTCAGGGTTTTACAGCCGTTATTTTGTGGTACCAAAAAAGGACGGCGGATTACGACCCATTCTGGATTTACGCCGTCTAAATCTTGCACTCAGGTCGAGCAAATTCAAGATGTTGACGGTAAAATCTATTTTGTCTCAGATTCAACCAAACGACTGGTTTGTCACGGTCGATCTGAAGGATGCTTACTTTCATATTCAGATCATCGAGAGACACCGGAAGTTCCTCAGATTCGCTTTGGAGGGCAAAGCGTATCAGTACCGCGTTCTTCCCTTTGGCTTAGCGCTAGCTCCCCGTACATTCTCAAAATGCATGGACGCAGCTCTGGCCCCGTTGCGGCTCCGGGGCGTCCGTGTGTTAAACTATCTGGACGACTGGCTGGTGTTAGCGCACTCTCAGACTCAAGCACACTCTCATCGAGATATTGTGCTAAATCATTTACACAGCCTGGGTTTACGCACAAACTTCCAGAAGAGTGTATTAATCCCCTCTCAACGGATTACCTTTCTGGGAGTAGATTTGGACTCTCGCGCGATGACAGCGAAGCTTTCTGCCCCGCGCGCTCAGTCGATTACGTCATGCGTTCAGCACTTCAGGGCGGGTCACACAGTGACAGTGAGACTGTGCCTCAGACTACTAGGTCTAATGGCGGCGGCGCTTCCCGTGATTCACCTGGGTTTGCTTTACATGCGCCCGTTTCAGTGGTGGACGAAACGACAGAATATTTCACCCCGTTGTTCTCCGCATCGAACGATCTCGGTGACGCGGAGGTGTGTGATGTCGTTAAAGCAATGGACATCAGCCGAATTTCTCCTCACCGGGGTTCGGCTGGGAATTTGTGCTTCCCGAGAGACTGTCACGACAGACGCGTCTTTGACCGGGTGGGGAGCTGTTTGTCAGGGGCGCCCAGCCCACGGAGTGTGGACAGCGGCACAACGCAGCTGGCACATAAACAAATTGGAATTACTGGCGGTTTTTCTGGCTCTCCAGTATTTTTCGAGTCTACTGACCGACCGTCATGTGCTTCTCAGAACGGACAACACTGCGGTCGTGGCTTATCTGAACCATCAGGGAGGATTACGTTCTCGCCCTCTGTGCAGACTGGCGAGGCGGATTCTTCTTTGGTCTCACGACAAATTTCTGTCGATCCGGGCTGTTCACATCCCCGGACGACTGAACTTCGGAGCGGATTTATTATCCAGGCAGACTCTGGAACAAGGGGAATGGAGATTACACCCCCAAACGGTGAATCACCTATGGCATATTTTCGGGGAAGCGGAAGTGGATTTATTCGCGTCGAGCACGACTACGCATTGCCCGCTATGGTTCTCCCTGAGCCCTCCATCACCCCTGGGTCTGGATGCGCTAGCTCACAGCTGGCCCAGGACCAGCTTGTATGCGTTTCCTCCGATTCGGCTAGTCCCAGCGGTATTATGCAGAATACGGCGGGACAGAGTGGGACAGCTGTTGCTGGTGGCTCCGCGATGGCACACACAGCCATGGTTTGCGGATCTCATCAATCTGTTAGCGGGCTCTCCGGTGGAGATTCCCCTCAGACGGGATTTATTATCGCAAGCACAGGGACGGATCTGGCATCCCAGACCAGATCTGTGGAACCTGTGGGCGTGGCCTCTGAGCGGAGTGAGTTGATATGTCCCGGTCTTTCTGCTGAAACTACCGAGACTATATTGAACTCTAGAGCAGTTTCTACGAGACGCTTATATGCTTTCAAGTGGAAACTGTTTATGACATGGTGTGAAACTCATGATGTGGATCCAGTTTACTGCCCTGTGGCTTCAGTACTGGAATTTCTTCAAGACCGTTTTTCGGAGGGATTGACACCAGCCACCTTGAAGGTTTATGTGGCAGCTATCTCAGCTCACCATGAGCATATAGGTGGTGTTTCAGTGGGTCGTCACCCACTGGTTTCTCGCTTTATACAGGGTGCGCGACGGTTGAGGCCTTTCCGCCCTGTGCGAGTTCCTTCATGGGATTTATCCATTGTGTTACTGGGTTTGTCAGGGCATCCGTTTGAGCCCCTGGAAACTGTATCGGATAAGCTCCTGTCTCTTAAGACACTTCTTCTCATGGCTTTATCCTCCCTTAAAAGAGTTGGGGATTTACAGGCTCTCTCTGTCTCACCCTCGTGCATGGAGTTTGCACCAGGCTCTGTGAAAGTGTTGTTGCGACCTAGGCCTAATTATGTTCCTAAGGTCGCGTCTAATCCTTTTCATTTTCAGCAGGTGGTCCTGGAGGCCTTTTCTCCTGCTGCGACAGAGTCTGGAGATCTAAGTCTTTGCCCTGTGAGGGCGTTGAAGACTTATGTGGATCGCACTGCCCCATGGCGTGAGTCTGACCAGCTGTTTGTCTGTTTTGGACATAAGAATAAGGGCCATGCAGTTACGAAACAGCGCATGTCCCATTGGCTGGTGGAGGCTATTTCCTTGGCCTATGAGGCGCGCGGGCTCGCTTCGCCCTTAGGAGTAAAAGGTCATTCCACAAGAGCAGTGGCTTCTTCTCAAGCCTTTCTCAGTGGATCTTCTATGGATGATATCTGTGCTGCGGCAGGTTGGTCCTCACCGAGCACTTTTATCAGGTCTTACAGTCTGGATGTGAGGATGGCCCCTGGCTCCCGGGTTCTCTCCGCTTGAGCAGATGCTTCCTTGGATCCAAGCTATCAGGTACATCAGGCGTGATGGTATAGCGTTCCCATACGTGGTGACGTCACCGCAGCATCGAAGTGACCTATGAAAGGGAACATCTCGGTTACGTATGTAACCTTGGTTCCCTGAATAGGGAACGAGATGCTGCGGTTCTGGCCGTGCCGTACCTTGATAGTTTTCTTCCCTTCTCGTCATGAAATCTGAGGTAAATGGCGCGCGGCACCAGGTATATATATGCCTACGCATGACTGGGCGGTGCCACGCGCTATTTGGCCAATAGGATTGGCGGGATGGTATAGGGCTTCAGACATTCGTCACACCGAAGGTGTTCCCATACGTGGTGACGTCACCGCAGCATCTCGTTCCCTATTCAGGGAACCAAGGTTACATACGTAACCGAGATGTTTTCACTCTCATAAAAACGGGCTGATGACTTCCTTGTTCTCTGAAGTCCCTCCTTCAGAAATACGTAACGAGCTCTGATTGGGCCAGCGGTTCCTGTGTTGTGATTGGACAGCAGCTGAGCGCACGCTGTGCTCCTAGAAACGCGATTGGACTAGAACGCACGTGCTGGAGATCACAGGAGCGTTTTTACTGACAAGGAAAATCGCATTTGATTTTTTGCACAGCACTATAATCTAGTTAACCAAGCTAAACAGCATTGCCCTTTGTGTAATAAGTTACAGAAACTGTTAAACACACCAACTTAAATATTAAAATACACTTACTGGTTGTGGTCCATAACAACACCTTCTCCAGACAAAGAGGGAACTGCTCCATCTTTCCAGAATAATCTTTGTGCGAATCCGGCATTAAACTGATTGAGATTGAGGAAGCTGTCCTCAGAAAAATGTGCTGCACATAGTTTTACATGTGGATTATAATTTTCGGGAACCGAGTTAAACATAAATTGTTACCATTAATCTCCAAGTACAGCGTCCCTGGGAAGCCCAAACAAAGATGGACTCTGAGATGAAAATAACAGCATTTCGATGACATGGAGACAAACACAGCTCTTCCTCTTCTCCGTCTGAGCGCAACAAGGCCACGCCCCCTGTTTATGAATTCATGTGGGCGGAGCTTAGTCAAAAACTGTTTTAGTGACGTCATTACTGCAGGAACTAGAGGGGTGTAGTCCAAACGGGTCGTTCGTTGTAGGCGAATTCTGTTAAATAAAATATCTCGCTTGGCATTGAACTTTGAGCTTTATAATTTTACAGATATTATTTATACTCTAACAACATCATTAGACACTAACTAAAGTTTGAAACAAGTATTTAAAATAAGTTTGAAATAAGTATTTATGTGATAAATGAGTTAAAAGTCTGATTATATTATGGATAACGTTAATATGTACAGTGTTTGTCATGCAATCTGAAATCAGACTCTGGATATTCCTGTATTTCTTTCTTTCTTTGATTAATTGAGTGATCGGTGGATTATATATTATCCAGGTTTTTTTCCTTTGTGAGTTTGTATTCTGTCCTCGTTTGTTTTTAAAGGAGCCTGATCAAAGCCGAACTGATTTACATCACAAGTGTTGCTCGTATTGATTGTGATAGTCAAACTATATCTTATCAGACATCATAACTGATGAAAAATGTCCCTTTTGTTATTTATTTATAAACAAGCTTCCATAGGTCAGACTTTGGTTCATTCCCAGTGCAAGTGTTTGGTCCGTGTGGAGTGATATTAATACAGTTCCTGGTTCACAGATGTCTGAAACACTCGAGCGCAGGTCATATTTCCTCAGATCTCTTTCATTACTGAGACGAGTCTCCTGCTCCTGTGGTATTTAATTCATGCATTACTTGCCATTTCTTTATTATTAACTGTGAAATGTACAAGCAATTTCTGAGTGGATATTTCTGAAACACTTTTCATTCAGGAATATCATGTCAGTTTCCAATTTAGCTTCACAAAAGCCTCAACAAATATCAACGTGTGTATAATATGATTAATTTACATGGTACATATAGTGAATATGAACTTATTAGGAGTGATATTTAGAACTAAAATTATGTAAATTAATGTATAACTTCGATGTGAATAAATGCCTAATTATATGCTTTGACTGACAAATAGATTGTGAAACGCAATTTAAAATGTGCATTTAAAATTAATAATTTTATTGTTACTTTTTATTGTTAAATATCGAATGTAGATATGGAATAAGTAAATAATATAATGTGTTACTTTGTATGTTTATATACAATATGTTTATAATCAGTTTTTTCCATTTTTAGTATTTTAGTATTGTTATTTTCATCATATTTAACAGCTGTTGGTTCATATTTATTTTTAACAGCCATTTTTAACAAATTGATTCATTGAGTTTATTAATTGCTCTTAAGGTAAATGTTTATTTTAAACACATTTCGAATTACTAACTTTCTAAATGTTTTTTTTCTTTTTAAATGTAGCTTAAATAAATCGTTTGTAACCACTTACCTAAAAAATACTTATTTCATTTTTCCTTCAGTGTATTTTGAATTAGGCCTGTTTTAGGGTAGAAGGAAATGTCTGTAAACTTTAATTTTTTTTCCCCAGAAAATGATCAGTTTGATGATCACTCAGCAGAACTCTACTCAACTCTATTGTCTTCTGTTGAGTCTCAGTTCGGCGTCTCAGCAGGTGTTTGTGTGTCTGAACCTGATCCCGTGCTGCTCTCGCATGAATAATTCAGCGCTCGTGGATCTGTGAGCGTCAGAAGCGGACCGCAGCAGAACCTGAAGGATGTCCAGGAGAAGATGTGTGGAGTTCAAGATCTGCCAAACCATCAGCTGCTCGGCTCCGATCGGCCGCAGGAACAGACCTGTGTCTCCTGCTGCAGGTACAGATCACACACACACACACACACACTTCAGAAGAGAGAGGATAATACGACACACACACACACACACACACACACACACACACACACACACACACACACACACACACACACTTCAGAAGAGAGAGGATAATACGACACACACACACACACACACACACACACACACACTTCAGAAGAGAGAGGATAATACGACACACACACACACACACACACACACACACACTTCAGAAGAGAGAGGATAATACGACACACACACACTTCAGAAGAGAGAGGATAATACGACACACACACACACACACACACACACTTCAGAAGATAGAAGACCAGTCTGAATGTTACTGCTGGTTTCAGAATGTTACAATACATTCAAAAGTAACAATCCCATTATGCTTGTGAAGTGATACAATGTAGCATTCATTTAACCCAAAAACATTAAAGATGTAAAAAAAAAAGTTATTTCAAAATGTTTGCAAAATGATTAATTAGTATGTTCACTGAACGCTCACATGACCCAGAAAAAACGTTATAAAAAACATTTAAAACCTGATAATTAGGCTACTAGAAATAATATTGTCATAAAAAGTTATGAATAAACGTCCATAGTATTGTCTTTCGGTAATGTGTAATAATGTTCTCAAAGCGTTACCACAAAAACCTTATTCATATATATATATATATATATACATTACATACCTTTTTTATGAACGTTCTTCTAACATTCTATAAATGTTACTATATTTCCAAAATGTTTAGACAACATCCAAAACTAACGTTTCCATAACATTTGCCAAAGAATAAAATGTAATGTTCCCTTAAAGGTCAAATAACCAAGAAAAATGCTTTTAAAACATTTAAAAGCCTGGAAGTTTTGAACGTTTAGAGACCGTTCAGAAACAACACTTTAATAACGTAAAAGTAACGTTATAGCTATACGTTCTGGAACTTATTCTGTTGGCTCAATTTCTCGCTTTTTAAATAATTTAATGAGATACTGTATGAGTGACTGTATAATGTGACGTCTGAACAATACTTGGGCCGATAAGCAAAATTAAATTCAGTATAATATGGATCATAAATACACGACGACATACAAAAATGTCGATAATACAGGTAATAAACAATTATCAATCATATATATTTGAATGCAACTGATATTGTTTGCGCAGCGCAATCTGCAGGCCGTGTGTGCGCCGTGACGTCACCGCGCCGCGAGTCTCGTGTGTTTACGTGGAGAAACATGGCGGCGACGGTGACAGCAGACCGGAGTAAAACACTGAAGAAGTCCCACAGATTTACCGTTTGAGCCGAAGCGGACCACATGTCAGCGCGCCGCGTTTAGCGCTTTTCTGACGCGCGTCTCTCCGTGTTTTAGCCGCAGGAACCGCGGAGACGATGGAAGACGAGGAGCGACAGAAGAAACTACAGGCCGGCAAAGCCAAGGTGAGATTTACCTCATCTTTACCTCATCTTTACCTGTGTGCGCTGACGTGTACCTCAGAATACCTCCGTTTGCTGCAAATTAGCTCAGAATTTACCGCCCATCTGAGATTCAACCCACTGCTGTCTGTCATTAACCCCACTCACATTTGACACTCACATTGCCTCATGTTTAACTCAATTCTGTCATTTACCTCATAAAATAACTGAAACCTGTGATTTCACATTTACATCATATTTACCTCTATTTTACATGACTGCTGTCATTTACCTCAGAGATCCACTTACAGCTGTAGTTTGACATGCATTTGCCTCATGTTTACTTACATTATACCCCACATTTACCTTAGAAATTGACAAACATTGTGATTTAACCTCTTTTTTTTTACTTCAGTTGTAATTAACCTCACTAAAATCTGTGATTTAACTCACATTTTATATACTATTTATCTTTTCCCCTGACATTTAGTTTAGAAAATAACTGATATATCAGTCAAACATGAGTAAATCACATATATGTCAGTTATTTTCTGATGTAAATGTAGGTAAATATGAGGCAGATGTGAGCTAAATCAAATGTTTACCTCTGTTTTATGTCACATTTACATTAGAAAGTAAGTGACACCTGTGATTTAACACACATTAACCTTATTTACCTCAATTTTACCTCACATTTACCTCAGAAAGTAAGTGACACCTGTAATTTGACACACATTAGCCTCATTTACCTCAATTTTACCTTAAATATAGCTAAGAAAGTAAGTGACACCTGTGATTTGACACACATTAGCCTCATTTACCTCAATTTTACCTCACATTTACCTCAGAATGTAAGTGACACCTGTGATTTGACACACATTAGCCTCATTTACCTCAATTTTACCTCACATTTACCTCAGAATGTAAGTGACACCTGTGATTTGACACACATTAGCCTCATTTACCTCAATTTTACCTTAAATATAGCTCAGAAAGTAAGTGACACCTGTGATTTGACACACATTAGCCTCATTAACCTCAATTCTACCTCATATTTACCTCAGAATGTAAGTGACACCTGTAATTTGACACACATTAGCCTCATTTACCTAAATTTTATCTTAAATATAGCTCAGAATGTAAGTGACACCTGTAATTTGACACACATTAGCCTCATTTACCTCAATTTTACCTTAAATATAGCTCAGAATGTAAGTGACACCTGTGATTTGACACACATTAGCCTCATTTACCTCAATTCTACCTCATATTTACCTCAGAATGTAAGTGACACCTGTGATTTAACAAACATTAGCCTCATTTACCTCAATTCTACCTCATATTTACCTCAGAATGTAAGTGACACCTGTGATTTGACACACATTAGCCTCATTTACCTCAATTTTACCTTAAATATAGCTCAGAATGTAAGTGACACCTGTGATTTGACACACATTAGCCTCATTTACCTCAATTCTACCTCATATTTACCTCAGAATGTAAGTGACACCTGTAATTTGACACACATTAGCCTCATTTACCTCAATTTTACCTTAAATATAGCTCAGAATGTAAGTGACACCTGTGATTTGACACACATTAGCCTCATTTACCTCAATTATACCTCATATTTACCTCAGAATGTAAGTGACACCTGTGATTTAACACACATTAGCCTCATTTACCTCAATTCTACCTCATATTTACCTCAGAATGTAAGTGACACCTGTGATTTAACAAACATTAGCCTCATTTACCTCAATTCTACCTCATATTTACCTCAGAATGTAAGTGACACCCATGATTTAACACACATTAGCCTCATTTACCTCAATTTTACCTCACATTTAGCTCAGAAAGTGACACCTGTGAATTCACTCACAGTTGCCTTATATTTATCTCACATTTAACTCTATTTTACATCACTAATGTTATTTAAATCAAAGAACCACTTCTGTGTTATCACTCGCATTAGCCTCATGTTTGCTTTAATATTACACCACATTTACCTCACAAAATAATTGACATGATTTAACTCACATTAGCCTCTTGTTTACCTCAGAAAATATCTCACATTGTGATTTTATTCATATTTATCTCTATTTTACCTCACTGCTGTAATTTACCTCACTAACATCTGTGATTTCACTCGCGTTATACATGCTATTTACCTTTTTAAAAATAATTGACATCTGTGATTTAAGCCACGTTTGTCTGCCTCATATTACCTCACAGCTGTTGTTTACCTCAGAATATAGTTCACGTGTGAAATTAACCTTGGTTTTTTGTAACATATTCACCATACATCTGAGGTTTACCTTAAATTTACCTTCCTTTCTTCTGACATTTGCCTCGATTTCTCGATTTTAACTCGTATTTACCTACCTCGCATTTACTTCAGAGAAAAACTCTCTCTTTATGAGTTTTCGTGTTGTTTGTTTTGAGTGTTTATGCATTGCATGCTCCTTCTGTGCCTCTCTTGTGTGTGTGTGTGTGTGTATCTCAGTATAGCTGAAATGATATATGGACAGATAAGGCCGTGTCACTGTGAATCTGACTGCTCTTACAGGTCGTTTAGTGCTGATGAATGTAAAGGCCGTCTGAGAACATGTGGATGGGCTTGTGAGACTGGATTTTCTAGCTATTACTACAGCGGATGCCTCCCATTTGTGCACATGAACGATCTCTCTGCAGTCTTTAGGTGTCTATAACTTGCTGGAGCATGTCAAGAGCACAGAGACTGACTCGTGATGTTATTAAAACAATACGATAGCTGTAGTCATGGCTGAAGTATGTTATTAAGCACAACACCCACTGCACCAGCTGCTTTTTATCAGTCAGTTTGCATTATATCAGAGACTGGCCACTGGTTTATTTAGGTATCTCATTGGATTTATTGGACTTTAGTTTCTCAGGTGAACAAAACATGTACAATAGCTTTGTAAATGTCAGGAGCCACTGAATAAGAGGGTTTGTGATGGAAAGAGATGATTCAGAATGATTCAGAATGTCTCGTGTAAACATTCAGAGTGAATGCGAAAATTGTGCTGCTTTGGAGCAGAAATAAATCACTGGACACTGATTGTGTGTTTTGTCCAGTAAAATATAAAAGCCTTTCTGTTTGAGATTGGTTTATTTTGTTGAGTTTTCTGTGATTGCCCAATCATGCAAGCAATCTGTGTTTACTTCAGTTATCAATGGAAAACTCTTTAGTTTGACGTTAATTCAGTTGATAGGTTTGCCGTTACAAGTCAAAACTAAACATTTGTATTCCTTCATATTGTGCTTGCAACAGCAAGTTTCTGGGATTGCATGAACTGATTAAATGCAATGCAAGTGGCTTCGGATAAAAGCATCTGCGATGTGAGTATTTGAATGTTGCACAGCACTGTGTCGTTACGTTTGCACAAGACGGATAAAGGGATTTATGCATGAGGCTTTCAAAAGGTCTTGATTTCTAAACCGTTTCAGCACAGTGAAAGACTGTGCGGATGACCCATGAACCCTGTGCTGGTGTGTTTGGAGCATCATGTGTTTGTTTTGCTGCACCGAGCGGTTGGTGTTCAGAGCAGCTGTCAGCACACACTGTTTTCATGTCAGTGTTATTAGTGAACGCTTCAGACCGGAGAACAGTCAGTGTCTTCTGCCATTGCAAAACAGAAACACTGCATTAGTAAGATGCAAGATCAGAATCAGTGCATGCTAGAGTATTCCAAAGATGGGTGATTTATTATTTCAGGATGAAGTGTGCATTCATGCATGCTCCTTTTCCCTTTACCAACCAACGCTAACGCAATGCTCTACCATTTGAGCTACAGGAACATTGAAAAATGCCTATTTGACCCCCTTCTACAACATAATGGATCGCTCAGTAAATATCGATCTAGTGCATTTAATATTTTGACCTTTATCACTATTTATGTTTGTCTTTCTTTAAGAAACAAAATATTAACATAAACATTTAGCTTGATTTGACACAGAATAACTATGCATGCATGCAAACGCTAGCTAAAGTTGTACTCTGATGCACGTCTGATATAAGCTGCATTAGATTAGAACCGAGGGCTTATACACACTAACACACACCTGGGTCTTGAACCGTGTGTCCAGTCGCCTGTTTAACTCGAGGTCTGATCCATTATCTCAAATCTATTGTTCCAACCCAGCGTGCATTGAAAGTGTTTTCAGCCTTCACCAGATCTGAGGACCTTCATTTATGTGTGTGTTGTTGATTGTAGACTAAAAGCTCTGCTTAACAAGGTCAGGCCGTCAGTATTCAGACGCGCACACGAACTCTTCGTTAATCTTGATCAACAGTCTGAAGAGATAATTGGCTTGGCCGATAAACACAGTTAGTGTCACTCAAGAGATATTGCACAAAAACTAAAGCAGGCTGCGTTATTAAATCCCTCCTACACACTTGGCTCGTGATCTTAATTAACCGCTCGCCAGATGATTGTGTGACCCTGTTCTGATGCTGATTTACTGCTCAACAAACATTTCTGATCATCATCGATGTTGAACACAGTTGTGCTGCACAATATTTTAAGTAGAAATGAGCTGTTTGACACTAAAGTACCAGCAGACCTAGATTTGGCCTAGTGCGATCGCAGGATTTCCAAACAGGTGTCAGCAGGGGACGCTCACCTCAGGGAATTGCAATTTTGTTTAAAATGATGCAAAACAATAGATCTATATATATGATGTTTAGTGAGTTTGGTCTGTTAATATCACTGTATTGGTACATTAAACCACATTAAGCGTTTTTCATGTTAAGCGTTTTAGAATGTCCCGATGACCTCAAATTAGATGTATTGCTGCGTCACAGGAACGTTTTTGCAGCACATTTTGCATATCGGCTCATCTATATTCGCTGGCTCGTCCTTTTCATTGGGTTGAAAGCCAAAATGTTCCCAAATTGGCGACGTGACATTAGGTTTTGGGACGAGATCGAGCGCCTCAAAAAAAACGAAGCACCATAAAGCTACAAAGGCTCGCGAGAAAACCATATTGTATCATTAATTTATTTAACATTGAATGCACAGTGACAAACTGAAAAAAAAAAACAAGAAGGCCACAGCCTCATTAAAAAAAAAAAAAAAAACTTAACACTGCGGTTTCTGCGGATGCTATCTCTACTCTGCGGTTTGCTTGTCAATAGCGCGGTATTACAATATTGCGGTTATCGCGACAGCCCTATGTGTGTGTGTGTCTCTGTGTGTGTGTGTCTGTGTGTGTGTCTGTGTGTGTGTCTGTGTGTGTGTCTGTGTGTGTGTCTGTGTGTGTGTCTGTGTGTGTGTGTGTGTGTGTGTCTGTGTGTGTGTCTGTCTGTGTGTGTGTCTGTGTGTGTGTGTGTGTGTGTGTGTGTGTCTGTGTGTGTGTGTCTGTGTGTGTGTGTCTGTGTGTGTGTCTGTGTGTGTGTGTGTCTATCTGTGTGTCTCTGTGTGTGTGTGTGTGTGTGTGTGTCTGAGTGTGTGTCTGAGTGTGTTTCTGTCTGTGTGTCTGTGTGTGTGTGTCTGTGTGTGTGTGTGTCTGTGTGTCTGTGTGTGTGTGTGTGTGTGTGTGTGTGTGTCTGTGTGTGTGTGTGTCTGTGTGTGTGTGTGTCTGTGTGTGTGTGTGTCTGTGTGTGTCTGTGTGTGTGTGTGTGTGTGTGTGTGTGTGTGTGTGTCTGTGTGTGTGTGTGTGTCTGTGTGTGTGTGTGTCTATCTGTGTGTGTGTGTGTGTGTGTCTGAGTGTGTTTCTGTCTGTGTGTCTGTGTGTGTGTGTGTGTCTGTGTGTCTGTGTGTGTGTCTGTGTGTGTGTGTGTGTGTGTGTGTCTGTGTGTGTGTCTGTGTGTCTGTGTGTGTGTCTGTGTGTGTGTCTGTGTGTGTGTCTGTGTGTGTGTGTCTGTGTGTGTCTGTGTCTGTGTGTGTCTGTGTGTGTGTGTGTGTGTGTCTGTGTGTGTGTGTGTGTGTGTCTGTGTGTGTCTGTGTGTGTGTGTGTGTGTGTCTGTGTGTGTGTGTGTGTGTGTCTGTGTGTGTGTGTGTGTGTGTGTCTGTGTGTCTGTGTGTGTGTCTGTGTGTGTGTCTGTGTGTGTGTGTGTGTGTGTGTGTGTGTCTGTGTGTGTCTATCTGTGTGTGTGTGTGTGTGTGTCTATCTGTGTCTGTGTGTGTCTGTGTGTGTGTCTGTCTGAGAGTGTGTGTGTGTGTGTGTGTCTATCTGTGTGTGTGTGTGTGTGTGTCTGTGTGTGTGTCTGTCTGAGAGTGTGTGTGTGTGTGTCTGTGTGTGTGTGTGTGTGTGTGTGTCTATCTGTGTGTGTGTGTCTGTGTGTGTCTGTGTGTGTGTCTGTCTGAGAGTGTGTGTGTGTCTGTGTGTGTGTCTGTCTGTGTGTGTGTGTGTGTGTGTCTGTGTGTGTGTGTGTGCGTGTGTCTATCTGTGTGTGTGTGTGTGTCTGTCTGAGTGTGTGTGTGTCTGTGTGTGTGTCTGTCTGAGAGTGTGTGTGTGTCTGTCTGAGTGTGTGTGTGTCTGTGTGTGTGTCTGTCTGAGAGTGTGTGTGTGTCTGTCTGAGAGTGTGTGTGTGTGTGTGTGTGTGTGTGTGTGTGTGTGTGTGTCTGTGTGTGTGTGTCTGTGTGTGTGTGTGTGTCTGTGTGTGTGTGTGTGTCTATCTGTGTGTGTGTGTGTTGAATTAGAGCCGCTGTTATCCTGTCAGTTGTTGTCAGTGGTGGGTGTATGTAACTCATGCAGTGTGCAGTATTTCTGAAGAAGTTTAGTGTGGCACATTATCTCATTCTTTTGGGGATTGATTGAATGAATTGAAGTCGGAAGGTGAAAGGCTGAAAAATAAGAGTGATTGATGACATCAGATGAAGCGTTCCTGTAGCCCGAACATTAGGGGACGATGCTAGCAACGACATGGTCATGTGTTCGATTCCCAGTGTTCATTTAATGCAGTGTAAGTTGCTTTGGATAAATCCCACTGCCAAATGCATAAATGGAAAAACCAAAAAAAGTGAAATGACCAAATCTTGCATTCAGTCTTTTTGTCAACCTGTGGAGCAGCGCTGTTTCTGTTTCTCTCTTGGATCTGACTCCTCACTGATCTGACCTTATGCACCTCGGTTTATGAGCCAGAATTATCTACAAATAATGCTTTATCACTCAAAAACTGAGGAGCATGAGCTCAAATCAGTGAGGCCTACGATCAGTCAGATCCAGAAACAAACAAGGAGACAAAAAGATATATATATATTTTTGTTTTTCTGAGGGAGCAAAAAAAATCTAAATATTGAGAAAATCATCTTTAAAGTTGTTCAAATGAAGATCTCAGCAATGCATATTACTAATCAAAAATGAAGTTTTTATATATTTACAGTAGGACATTTACAAAATATCTTCCTTAAACATGATCTTTACTTAATATCCTAATGATTTTTGGCATAAAAGAAAAATTCATATTATATTTGAGTTCTCCAGACATCTAGAGCTGGTGTATTCCTTCCTGAAGATGATTTCTGGTTCAGATGAGCGGGATGTGACGGTATGTGGTCACAGGTGTCAGGTTTAATAGCCGTCTGTGCTGTTAATCCAGATAAAGCAAAGGATCTGTGCTGACAGAGCACAGTGTAGATCAACTCTCAGACATGATTCGCATCAGCTTCACCAAGCTCTGCCGCTTTACCGTGGGTTTCACATTCAGTCTGTTTCGCTCTGTGTGTGTGATTGATGTCGCTCATGAGCGTGTGTTTGTGTGTCTTCAGCTGGCCGAGTATCGTCAGAGGAAAGCTCAATCCGATGGCCAGAAGAAGCAGAAGAAGAAGAAGAAGCAGCCTGAAGCGGACGCAGAGGAGCAGAGAGGAGATCAGACCACAGTGTTGTCTCTCTCTAAGACCCTGCGGAGCGGAGAAACGGTCACACACGAGCAGACCTACTCCATCCAGGTCAGCAGATCACACACACACACACACACACACGGATCTAATACCAACACATCTGAACCAGAACACAGAAGATTAGATTCATCAAATCTAATTTCATATTCAGCATGCAAACATATAAATCACTGATGAGGCATTTTCATACAAACTTTTAGGTGATGTCGATTACTGTTGGAGATATAAACGTTCACAAGTAAAAACTATTGTTATTCAGTCGTATATTAAAATATGTAATAAATAACAGCAATATGCATTTATCAGTATGCTGCTCTCTAGGTTTCCTTCTCAGGGTTTCGGTCACAAACAGAAAGTCTTAAACCCATGCAGTCATGGTATTTGATGTAATATCTGTATATCAGTAGTTAAGCATCCTTAAATCAGCATTAAAAATAAAAAGTCAAATAAATAAGATCAGTCATAGTATAATAGAAGTGGGTCAAAGCTGAATGAATAAATGTAAATGTAAGAGAGGAATAGAGTTAATAGACGTGTGTCCTCTGTCCTCAGCCCGAGAGTGAAGTGTCCACGACCGCTGAAGACTGCTCATCTGAGGTAACACCCACAACACTTTCAAACATTTGGGTTTTACCAACCACATTTTCTTCTACATTTATTCAAACAAAAAGCATAATTTTTTTTTTTTTTTTTTTTTTTTTTTTTTACAAAATTTGAATATGGGTTGAAGACGAAAAAGTGTTTAAGCATAAAAAAGTGTAATACTGCTTTAAACTGTTGTAGTTTTTCCACCCATAAAATATGCAAAAAGTTTTCTGTTTTATTTAATTGCAATTTTGTTTTTGTTTTTCTGAGCAAAAAATAAATATCATACATATTCCCCTGATTTACAGAAGACACCCAGTAAAATGTCATTCAGTGTAACAATCTTGTCAGGAATATTTACAACAAAAATCCATTTATGACATATTAAAAGATTAATTACTTTCACCCCAAATACTAATGAGTGGTAATTTGACATTTTTAACATTTGCCACTATCCTAGGTTTTGCCCATTTGTCAGTAAGAATTTTTTACTAATTTAAAACACAGTAAAATTTAGTATGCTCCATTAATCTTGTAGATATTTTAATATGTACTGTACATGTCAGAATAAGCATTGAATTTTTGCATAAATATTGTGTTACACTGAAAGACAATGTTACATTATTTCAACCAAATTTTGACATTTTATTTATTTACTTTTCAGTTAGCATATTTTCTGCTCTAATTCATAAAACTAATAATTTATTTATATATTTTTATTAAGCACATTTTCTTCACAAATTTTCAGTACAAAGATATTATTTTTTAAATTTAGTTTATTCATGTTTTTATTTATTTATTTTAATTAAGCACATTTTCTCTACTTTTCAATGTAATTTTATAATTGTACAGTATATTAGGATTTGCTGCATTATGACATTTTTTTCATTATATTCAAAGCTTTTAGCTTTGTTTAAATGGTTTAATATTTTGTGTAGATTATTAGTACAACCCGAATTCCGGAAAAGTTGGGACGTTTTTTAAATTTTAATAAAATGAAAACTAAAGGAATTTCAAATCACATGAGCCAATATTTTATTCACAATAGAACATAGATAACGTAGCAAATGTTTAAACTCAGAAAGTTTACACTTTTATCCACTTAATTAGCTCATTTAAAATTTAATGCCTGCTACAGGTCTCAAAAAAGTTGGCACGGGGGCAACAAATGGCTAAAAAAGCAAGCAGTTTTGAAAAGATTCAGCTGGGAGAACATCTAGTGATTAATTAAGTTAATTGATATCAGGTCTGTAACATGATTAGCTATAAAAGCTTTGTCTTAGAGAAGCAGAGTCTCTCAGAAGTAAAGATGGGCAGAGGCTCTCCAATCTGTGAAAGACTGCGTAAAAAAATTGTGGAAAACTTTAAAAACAATGTTCCTCAACGTCAAATTGCAAAGGCTTTGCAAATCTCATCATCTACAGTGCATAACATCATCAAAAGATTCAGAGAAACTGGAGAAATCTCTGTGCGTAAGGGACAAGGCCGGAGACCTTTATTGGATGCCCGTGGTCTTCGGGCTCTCAGACGACACTGCATCACTCATCGGCATGATTGTGTCAATGACATTACTAAATGGGCCCAGGAATACTTTCAGAAACCACTGTCGGTAAACACAATCTGCCGTGCCATCAGCAGATGCCAACTAAAGCTCTATCATGCAAAAAGGAAGCTATATGTGAACATGGTCCAGAAGCGCCGTCGTGTCCTGTGGGCCAAGGCTCATTTAAAATGGACTATTTCAAAGTGGAATAGTGTTTTATGGTCAGACGAGTCCAAATTTGACATTCTTGTTGGAAATCACGGACGCCGTGTCCTCCGGGCTAAAGAGGAGGGAGACCTTCCAGCATGTTATCAGCGTTCAGTTCAAAAGCCAGCATCTCTGATGGTATGGGGGTGCATAAGTGCATACGGTATGGGCAGCTTGCATGTTTTGGAAGGCTCTGTGAATGCTGAAAGGTATATAAAGGTTTTAGAGCAACATATGCTTCCCTCCAAACAACGTCTATTTCAGGGAAGGCCTTGTTTATTTCAGCAGGACAATGCAAAACCACATACTGCAGCTATAACAACAGCATGGCTTCGTCGTAGAAGAGTCCGGGTGCTAACCTGGCCTGCCTGCAGTCCAGATCTTTCACCTATACAGAACATTTGGCGCATCATTAAACGAAAAATACGTCAAAGACGACCACGAACTCTTCAGCAGCTGGAAATCTATATAAGGCAAGAATGGGACCAAATTCCAACAGCAAAACTCCAGCAACTCATAGCCTCAATGCCCAGACGTCTTCAAACTGTTTTGAAAAGAAAAGGAGATGCTACACCATGGTAAACATGCCCCGTCCCAACTATTTTGAGACCTGTAGCAGAAATCAAAATTGAAATGAGCTAATTAAGTGGATAAAATTGTAAACTTTCTCAGTTTAAACATTTGCTATGTTATCTATGTTCTATTGTGAATAAAATATTGGCTCATGTGATTTGAAAGTCTTTTAGTTTTCATTTTATTAAAATTTAAAAAACGTCCCAACTTTTCCGGAATTCGGGTTGTATATTTAATTATTAAATTAAGTATATAATTTTTTTTACTTATAATAATAATAAAAATAAATATTGAAAATGTTTTAATAATAAAATAATAATAATAACAATAAAATCTAAGTGATTTATTACAGAAATGTAAGGCAGGAAAAATGTCTTATAATAGTGAGAAAAATAAGAAATATGGAAGAGGTCAAAAATATATATTTTGTTTTACTGAATATGGAAGGTAAATATGATTAATAGACATGGAAATAATGTAAAACATTTTTACAATGGTCCTAAAATCTCTGATGTTTTTGTGAAAGTGATTTGCAGGAATCTGTATTTTGTGCAGATTGCATTGTGTTTGTGTCTCTCATGAACTGACAGGTAAATGGTTTCCACGAGAGGACTTCCTCTGTGATCGGGGTACAGTAATGTATTTGATCAAGCAGTAATCGCTCGCAGCGTCTCTTCTGATGCACTAACCTCAGCTTTCCTCTTGCTTTACCTCATCTCTGAATATACTACTGCTGTTCTGTGCTCACTCACTTCACCACATTAATAGGTCTGTTGGCATTTTGGTGGAGGGGAAGGCGTAAAAGCACTGTTAATCTTTTACAAGGGGATCCAAAGCGACTTATGAAGTAGAAGCAATCAGATCAACGAGAGAATGACAGGATGAATGCTAAATTTATTTTTAATTATTTGTTCCTGCCTTTTATTTTATTTTTAATACATATACCAGTTTTAGTTATTTTAGTACATCAGGTTCAACTAGCTTAAATAAAATATTTACTTTATTCAATATAATATTTAGCTTTATTTCTGGTAATGCACATGATATGTGAATATGAGACACTAACTCATACAGGGGCATGTCTGCACCAATATTTTCTAAAATGACATTTTAAATGGTTTTTAGCTTTAGCTTTGGTGAAGTGTAATAACCCTGGGATCAGTAGGCAGTTCTCAGATTCTCCTGTCACTGTTTCTGTGGAAAGGGCTTCATAAGGAGCGCTCATGAATCTTCTCACTGTGTCAGGAAGAAGATCTGCAGGGGTTCGAAGCGCACATGGAGGCTCAGAGCCACAGGCAGGACATGGAGGACGAGCTGGCCGCTAAGAGCCTGGCCCTGGAGGAGCTGAGGAGTGAGCTGGAGGACATCAGGTTTGGAGCTGAGGGAGTGCAGCAGGTGTGTGTGCTGAAGGACTCGCGAGTCACACTGATTATACTATATTGTAATGGAGACGTGTGTGTGGTGTGGCTTTGTGTCCTCAGCTGCAGGACTTTGAGGAAGCGCTGAAACAGAGGGATGAAATCATCACGCAGCTCACCTCCAATCTGCAGCAGGCTCGAACCGAGAAGGAGGAGGTGATGAGGGAGTTTCTGGAGCTGACGGAGCAAAGCCAGAAGCTCCAGCTTCAGTTCCAACAGGTATCAGACCTGCGCTACATATCTTCAGCTATAACAATAACTGTGATGCTACTGTAAAGATAATTATACTGAATGCCATGATAACGATAACTATAGGGATTTCTCTAATACAGAGGTTTTCAACCTGTGGGTCGCGGTGGTATTGCAGGTGGGCCGCCAATTACTATTAAAAGAAATTATATTGTTGTTAATATATGTAAAAATGTCTAAGTCATAACATAATAACACCATTTTATATATATTGTAATTAAATAACAAAAAATAAATATACTGTAACTTTGGCATGTGCCAAACTCCAGGTTCCAATGAAGATAATTGCGCAAATAACTGCAATTGCAGATTTAAAACAGAGATGGCGACAAACTTACGGACTGCAGCTTTAACTTATGATAACTACAAAAATAGCGAAAACGATAGCTATAACTATGACTATAGAGTTTATTTCAAGTATTATGAAGGTTATTATAATGATAACAAGTGCTAACGATAATTTTTTCAGTTCCTCTATTAACTATAGCAATAACTATATCAATTACTCTAGTGATACCTATAATGATAACTACATAGCTAATGATAACTATAAAAATAGGAAAAAGTATAGAGATAACTAAAATGTTAATTATAGCTAAATCTATAACTATAGGGATAAGTATAATGAAAGCTATAATTATAGTGTTTATGATATCTATAGCTATAACCATAATGAAAACTGTAATGAGAACTATAAAAATAGCGATAATGTTAATAACAATAACTGTAGCAATAAGTATAGTGCTAACTTTATCTTTAAAGGTGCCATCTGTCATATCTGGCAAAAAAATCAAGTCATACTCCACATTCCATACCAGATGGGGGCAGTATGCCTCAATAAAGTGAATTGGTCTACTCTAGAGTAACAAACGAGAAACGGCATAGTCTCTATGCTCCGCCCCTACCTTCACAACAACACTAGAGCATAGCTGAAGCCTATAAGACAGCGGTTCTCGATTGCAGTCCTCGCGCCCCACTGCTCTGCACATTTTGTACGTTTCTCTTGGCGCTTCAGACATTTGTTCTATTCGAACATAAGTGCCCTGCGAAGTGGTCATCACAGGATATTCAGCCATGATTCCAGTTCGAAGTGAACGTAGCTATATGTTCCAATCAAAGTGCATTGAAGTGTGCAAGACGTGAATTTAAATTGTATTGATTTACAGAGGTATATGATGTCACAGTTGTCCATGTTTAAAGACGCTGCACAGCACAAATCAGTGAATGAATGTTTCGATGTGAGGTAAACTTCAACAGATTTCCCCCGCTCAGAGAGTAGGGAGCAATGCACATTTGAAAAACAGTTCATGCACGGAGTTCATTTCTAACGAGCTGATTATCTGAATCAGGTGTGTTAACAAAGACGAATGTAGAAGCAGTGGGGTGCGAAAACTGGAATTAAGAGGACGTTTTGCCTCCAGAGGAACGTTGGGTGATGTCAAGTGATTTTGAAACATGACATCTTCAAGCTACTCCCCTTCACCTTTACCAGTGAAAATGTTCCTATTCGTTTTGTTCATATGACATTGAGTTGTATATACACAATATTTGAATTAAATTAATTTGACAGACAGCATTCTGTCAACATCATTGGTCAACATCAGACAGCTGATGTTGACCAAGCTAGCGCCAACCAACGTAACCAGAGCTGCCAACTCTCAAGCATTCACCATGAGACACACACAATTGACTCTTTTCACACGCTTTCACGCCACACATCAATTTTCTCACGTACAGAAAAACCACGAAGCAAAGAGGACACGGAGACCAACAGACTAGACAAAGCAGGTTAGTTATGATATAAAAAAATGGGTAAGTTATAGCTAGCTAATTATCAAACGCAGCTACGGTTAGCCATCGCTAACATTAGCACGTTTATAGAACAGCCTTCGATACATTTCTATGTTATAACTTCCCGAAAAAAAAATACACAAACATATAAAACAAACTTCTAGTGAAATACTAACAGCATCTAACTTACCAATCCAAAAGAAATGTTGCAAGTTCGGTGTCGAACCTCATTTCTTTCAGGTCCATCAGTTGTCTCCAGCGATTGAAAGCAGTGCCGATGTTTACTCTGGTTCGGCTCCTTTTCTTATCGGATTTGATTTGTGATTCTGAGCGCGGTTGTTTCCCTGTAGCGGGTGGTGGTCTCTTGCCAAGGGCTTCAGTCATCCTTCCGCTCTCTTCCCTGAACTGAAATGAAGTAGTGGGCTGTACTTTCCACACGATTGACATCAGGTTCAAGTACGCCCACAAACCGTGCGAGTTATTCGTGTATTGCAGGTTGGCTGGTGGTTATGTTGCCCGCATACCGCCTCCCATGGCCGAAACTGGTATTACGACACCTGTCGGGCCGAGGCTAGTAATGCTACTGCTAATTAAGGTTGATATCTCTGCAGCACTATAACTTGACATTTTTTTTAATGACATCATCGCCCTTATTTCTTCTCATACTTTTGATGCGTGTAGGTCATTTTTTGTATATTTTTACCTCAATTTTTGCACATGGCACCTTTAATGAAAGGTATGATAACTACAATAACTTAATAAATAGCAATAACTATAATTATATCTGTAGCAATTACTCTTATGATAACTATAGCGATTATGAGAATAACGATAACTAGTAACAGTACAACTAATGATAGCTATAAAAATATTGAAAACAATAGAAATAACTGTAACGATAATTATAACGAGAACTAACGAGAAGTATAACAAACTATAATGAAGATTTAAAACCATAACAGTAACTAATGATAGCTACAAAAATATTGAAAATGATAGTAGTAACTGTAACGATAATTATAGCGATAACTATAACAATAAGTGTAACGAACTATAACAAGTATAACGAGAACTATAACAGTTACTAATGATATTTACAAAAATATCGAAAATGATAGTGGTAACTGTAACAATAATTATAGCGACAACTATAACAGTAAGTGTAACGAACTATAATAAATATAACGATAACCATAACTGTTACTAATGATATCTACAAAAATATTGAAAATGTTAGCGGTAACTGTAACGATAATTATAGTGATAACTATAACAATGATAAATATAATGAGCTATAATAAGTATAACGAGAACTATAACAGTTACTAATGATATTTACAAAAATATTGAAAATGATAGCGGTAACTGTAACGATAATTAATTGTAGCGATAACTATACCAATGATAAATATAACAAACTATAATAAGTATAACGATAACTATAACAGTAACTAATGATATCTACAAAAATATAAAAAATGTTAGCGGTAACTGTAACGATAATTATACTGATAACTATAACAATGATAAATATAACAAACTATAATAAGTATGACGAGAACTATAACAGTTACTAATGATATTTACAAAAATATTGAAAATGATAGCGGTAACTGTAACGATAATTAATTGTAGCGATAACTATACCAATGATAAATATAACAAACTATAATAAGTATAACGAGAACTATAACAGTTACTAATGATATTTACAAAAATATCGAAAATGATAGCGGTAACTGTAACGATAATTAATTGTAGCGATAACTATAACAATGATAAATATAACAAACTATAATAAGTATAACGAGAACTATAACAGTTACTAATGATATTTACAAAAATATCGAAAATGATAGCGGTAACTGTAACGATAATTAATTGTAGCGATAACTATACCAATGATAAATATAACAAACTATAATAAGTATAACGAGAACTATAACAGTTACTAATGATATTTACAAAAATATCGAAAATGATAGCGGTAACTGTAACGATAATTAATTGTAGCGATAACTATAACAATGATAAATATAACAAACTATAATAAGTATAACGAGAACTATAACAGTTACTAATGATATTTACAAAAATATCGAAAATGATAGCGGTAACTGTAACGATAATTAATTGTAGCGATAACTATACCAATGATAAATATAACAGACTATAATAAGTATAACGAGAACTATAACAGTTACTAATGATATTTACAAAAATATCGAAAATGATAGCGGTAACTGTAACGATAATTAATTGTAGCGATAACTATACCAATGATAAATATAACAAACTATAATAAGTATAACGAGAACTATAACAGTTACTAATGATATTTACAAAAATATTGAAAATGTTAGCGGTAACTGTAACGATAATTATAGTGATAACTATAACAAGGATAAATATAACAAACTATAATAAGTATAACGAGAACTATAACAGTTACTAATGATATTTACAAAAATATCGAAAATGATAGCGGTAACTGTAACAATAATTAATTGTAGCGATAACTATACCAATGATAAATATAACAAACTATAATAAGTATAACGAGAACTATAACAGTTACTAATGATATTTACAAAAATATTGAAAATGATAGCGGTAACTGTAACGATAATTATACTGATAACTATACCAATGATAAATATAACAAACTATAATAAGTATAACGAGAACTATAACAGTAACTAATGATATCTACAAAAATATCGAAAATGATAGCGGTAACTGTAACAATAATTAATTGTAGCGATAACTATACCCATGATAAGTAAAAGGAACTATAATGATACTAAAGTGCTAGCGATAACTATAATAACTATAATAAAAATGACTATAACGAATTACTATAAAGATAATGGTAAGGTTCTGCTGCAGTTTTGTCATCTGCTGCATTAAATCCTCAAGCTTTGTAAAGTCAGGTGGATTCTGCATAAATTAGCATAAAGTACATCCACCCACATCTCGCCTCGTCTCCTGTTTTGGAGTTTTTTTAAGTGTTTTTTTTCTCTGATATCCTGTCGTTCTGGATCTTTCTCAGCTGCAGGCCGGTGAGATAATGCGTAGCTCCAACATCAGCTCCACCGCCGCAGATCTGCTCCAGGCCCGTCAGCAGATCACACTGTACCAGCAGCAGCTGGACGAGAGGGACGCACAGGTCAGAGGTCACCAGGAGAAGACGCAGGAGCAGCTTCTATTGATCGCACAGCTTCAGGAGAGACTGAGTGAAGCAGAGAGGGTGAGTTCACTATAAAACAGGTCTGCCCACTCAACGGCCATCAGCCCTAGGCAGCTGTCTACAGTCATGTGATCCAGCATCATGATCTTAGCTCATATCACACCCTCAAATATGGTATTGTTCAAGTATGGCTAACGCACAGGCATGCTTTTGCATTCGAGTCCTCTTTAAAAACAACCAAACAGACATCTTTAAGTGAACTGAATAATTACAGATTCTGTGCTTATTATTTTTCCACCATTGCAGTCAAATTTGGGCTTTCAATTTAATGAGTTAATTGACTTGATGATGTAGCCCATTAAAATGCAGTTATATGCCCCTAAAATTCAAGATACGAAGACAAAAAAATTACCCTCTTATATTTATATCGTAGTTTAGCAGTTCTTCACAAATAGCTACATGATTGCAAATATGATATTGATTTTATGCAATAGTTCAATAAACAAAAAGTTAATATTGTTACATTTGAGCTTTGTTTCACTTTAGTTTAATTTCTCAAACGAAGATTGATTTCGCAGCCAAGATTGATGTGTGATTACTTTGCGTTTTAATTAGGTTTGTCTGCACTAGGCCTGGGAGAAAAACTGATCTTAGTTTTGAACAGCAGATGGCGCTGCATGCTTTAGATACAGCCGTACTCTGCTCGTTTCCAGATCCTTACACATCCATACAATTCAAACGGTTGAAGTGTTGTGCTGTGTTTACATTAGGGCTGAAACGATTCCTCGAGTAACTCGATTACAAAAAATGATCGAGGCAAATTCCTCTGCCTCAAAGCTTCTTTTAATTTATTTTAAATCTCACGTCAGGTTCTTTCGCAATGATTTTTTTAATGTGACAACGCGTTTACGTCACCCACAAAGCGGAAGGAGACACAAGTGCTGCGTCCGAGATCTCATACTGCAAGGAGTCAGCAGTGTTTTGATTTTGAGCGCGCGGGCAAACGTAAAGAGAACGTCGTGGCGTGTGTCCACTGCAAGATAGCGCTGGTATACCACAACTAGGGCTCAGTGATTTCCGCGATGCAGAAAACGCGGAGGGAATCACAGAATCCAGTCATAAAAACGGAATTTACAGTTTAACGCAGAATGGCACGGAATTTGCCAAATTATGAATGAATTAATCAAAAATAGGTCATTGGACCAACATCAAATCACGATATGGACTAATATCTGTAAATATTAAGCCGGAACAGTCTATTTAAATATGAATCCTGCATGTTCTGCGTGTCTCTGTTAATGAATGGAGCAGAAGCGCATCTTCCTTTATCAACACACTGAAGCGCGCGTGACGCTCCGGTGATTTCAGCGTCTGCTATCTCACTAAATAAGACGTGAACACATGAACAGCATCTCCAGAACTGCTCTGACAGTCACTTCATGAGCATTTGACCGTTTGATTTGAGTAAAACTAGCGTCACATCACATACACTGAACTGTAAAGGTACGGTAACCCGTCAAAATAAAATGTGTTTAATGTTTAATGTGCATCGCAGAAAATGCTTTATTTAAAACCCCAACTGAATGGCACTTAAATGCACTTAATTCATCTGTCAGCTTTCTTGTCATTGTTCACAGTACAAGTACAGACAGAGAAACAATGGGTAATAATTAAATGTTTATTTACACTCTCCACTGCAGAAACAAACACAGACTACCTTCCATTACAAAGACATTCACATTTACACGGTTACAAACTAGATCACAGCGCCATCTGCTGTTAACATATAAACTCAGAATCAATTCCAGAGAGAATCGTGATGCATTCGAAAGATCGATCCACTAATAGATTCTGCATCGATTTACCATCGCAGCCCTAGTTGTGCAGTTAATAAGATTGAAAATTGCACTTGCTTTACAGCAATGCAAATCTTGTTGAAACTAAAAATTTGCTATTCTGTCTTCAGGTCCGCACACAAGCTGAAGAATCGTTTGCTCAGAGTTTACGAGAAAAGGACTCGCTGAACACTGAACATCAGCGTCTGATAACACAGCTTCAGGATCAGCTTCTGTCTTCCAAACAGCAAGTGGAGGAAATCAACATACATCTGTCAGCGAAAACCCAAGAACTAGACGCCTGTGAAAAAGAGCTCTCCGCGTCCAGACAGAAAGAGCGCATGTCGTCCGGAGAAATCCTGCAGCTCATGA